>NW_028260507.1:0-41055 GCF_056163025.1 Triticum urartu
TAGTTAAAGCAGCCAGTAGAAAACCAAAATAACTAGTTAAAGTAAGCATGAAAGAGTTAAATTCCATTTATTTTTTTTTACTACACTACATATGTTGGTAAAGCATTTACCTAAGTTATGGAAAATTCATAATTCATCAGTTATTTTAGATAATACTAAAAAACAAGATAGAGTAAGATACAGAAGTGTAAAAGAAAGTGGATTCATCAGATGATACATGAGTCCCTAATTCCGAATCAAGAGATTTGTTGTGGAATTTGTCAATTGAGTAAAGTAATAATATTAAGAACTAGATCATCTAACCCCATTGAATGAAAAAAAGAAATTCAATTTTCAGGGAAATTTTTGAATAAGAGATAAATAAACAATTGAATTTGAAAAAAAAAACTTCTTTCTATTTTGGATAATTTCTTTTTCAATAGGACCCTCTTTTTGGAGTGAACGATCGAATATTCCCCTATTCCTTCTTATTTTAACTGATTGTATTCCATATGGAATAAGAGGAGAACAAAAGCATTCCACGACCTGCCAAGGGGCTGTTAAAAAAAAAAAAAAAAGAAAGCTCTTCCTTGAATTTACTTTATTTTTATTCCTTTTTCGAACTCCAACCAAAGTAGATTCGAAGACGAGTCACTTCAATTATCCTTTTAAGTTCTATTCTATCTTCTGTCTTTCCCTATTTCATCTCGTAAAGTTCCGCGCTCGCAGTTTGGTCAAGAAAGTTAGACCTAATCCAACAAACAATACAAGGATGAATTACGAATTATGAAAGGATAGATTTCACATATACTTGTCCTTGTATTGTGTCAGTATGAGAATATCCTTCCTAAATTATTTATCCAAACCTATTGATCATTAACTTAGATTTTCCCAAGATTTTGGCTGCTATTCCGAATTACTCTATTATTCCGAAGCCAATGAAAAGTAAGTAGAACCTACAAAAATGGGGTTTTCTATTGATGCCTTGAATAACATATAGCTTACCTATAGACAAAAAAAAAATAAAAAAGTAATTATGTTTCGGAACCAGGCAAAACCAGATTGCTGTGCCATAGGAAGGATAGCTATACTAATTCGGTATACTCAAAATACACCTTTGGTACAAAATTGACAATCTCACAAGGATGAAATATCAGTAATTTTCTATTTACTGGTCGATCCCATCTTTTACGGAATCAATTCCTTTTTTGAATGTACAAAAATTTTGGGAGTTCAGCATGTCTGGAAGCACGGGAGAACGTTCTTTTGCTGATATTATTACCAGTATTCGATACTGGGTTATTCATAGCATTACTATACCTTCCCTATTCATTGCGGGTTGGTTATTTGTCAGTACGGGTTTAGCTTATGACGTGTTTGGAAGTCCTAGGCCAAACGAGTATTTCACGGAAAGCCGACAAGGAATTCCGTTAATAACCGACCGTTTTGATTCTTTAGAACAACTCGATGAATTTAGTAGATCCTTTTAGGAGGCCCTCAATGACCATAGATCGAACCTATCCTATTTTTACAGTGCGATGGCTGGCTATTCACGGACTAGCTGTACCTACTGTTTTTTTCTTGGGATCAATATCAGCAATGCAGTTCATCCAACGATAAAACAAATTCCAACTATAGAACTATGACACAATCAAACCCGAATGAACAAAATGTTGAATTGAATCGTACCAGTCTATACTGGGGTTTATTACTCATTTTTGTACTTGCTGTTTTATTTTCCAATTACTTCTTCAATTGAGAGAAAGAAAGAGACTAATAAGAATTCTCTTATCCCATTTGGAAGGATACCATCCTTATAACTACCCATGACTGTTTTTGTCTCTAGCATGACCAATTGATAAAATGTGGAGGAAAGTAGGGGAAATGGCCGATACTACTGGAAGAATTCCTCTTTGGCTGATAGGTACTGTAGCTGGTATTGCTGTGATTGGTTTAGTAGGTGTTTTCTTTTATGGTTCATATTCTGGATTGGGTTCATCTCTATAGTAATCGGAGGGACCAGATTGTAAACATGAAAAAGTAGGAGCTTAGCGGGTCCTTACCCCCCTTTATCTGATTAGAGCGGAAAGGACCCGCGGAATTTTTATTTTACTCTTATAACGCGAATTGAATCTATTCGATTCACTCTTATGAAGCAACAAGAAAAAGAGATCACTCGAGGATCCAATATCTTATTCCACGAAGGAAGTATCCTGAAAATCCTTGATTTAGTTTCGAGTAATAAACTAATAAAACCTTAATCAAAACTATTCAACTAGCCTAAAAATAAAAAAACCTTCAATGGAAGAGTTTACTTTTTTTTTGCAAAATTTCTGTAAATTTGAAGTTGAACTTAATTAAACAAGCCAAGCAATTTGCTCACAATCACAAGAAATTTTTCCCCCGCCATATTTTCTTCCCCTCTGTTTGTCCACTACCTCGGCTAAACCTAAGCAAAAGAAAAAGAGGTCCAAGAGACAGACCCGAATAAAGAAGAAATAGTAATCTTTGACGAATTAGGAAGAAAAAGGATTCTTATTTTGATACAAGAAGAATCGGCACAAGAAAAAGGCTTTTTCTTGTGCCGAATAGACGATTAAGAAGACCTGCAATCCCTCCGAAAAAGAAGAAATTTTAATTTGATTGTTCTCGCCTTTGCCTTGGATTCTCTTCTTTTGCATGGGATATAAATAAGGAATTCCAGACATCTCATAAACAAAAAGCAGTCTAAACAAAAAAAGGATTTCCAAAATAGATCATAGATAATTCTAGCAATTGCCAATAAATCGAGGCTTTTTACCAACTTGATGGTAAGAAATCCCGGGACCTAGAAATTCATTTCGTACAATTGAACCTTTTCAAACTGTTTCTTTTTGAGAACCAAAAAAACTTGTGCCAAAATAACGGATGCGAAGAAGAACAAAAGGCCTTGGACACGTAATGGATCCTGAAGCACGATTTCTGCGTCCCCCTGACCAAAACCTCCCACATTAGGATTGCTTGTTAATGGTTGATCAAGCTTGATGGATTCCCCCTCTGAAACAAGAAGTTCTGGTCCGGGAGGTATAATATCAATCACTTGGCGTCCATCTGATGCATCAACTATGGATATTTCATACCCCCCCTTTTCTTTACGTAGTATTTTTCTTACTATACCTGTTGACGTAGCATTATAGACTGTATTGTTACTCTTGCTACCATCAGGATAGATCTGTCCTCTTCCTCGGTTTCCCCCTACATATATGGGATATTTTAAGAAATGAGCATCTTTCTTCGTAGCAGGATCAGGGGAAAGAATGGGAAAGACAATTTCACTATATTTCTTACCGGGAACAGGGCCTATCACAAGAATGTTTTTTTTATCGGGACGATAACTCTGAAAAGCAAGATTTCCTATCTTTTCTTTTAACTCAGGGGAAATACGATCGGGCGGCGCTAATTCGAATCCCTCGGGCAAAATAAGAACAGCACCTACATTCAACCCTCCCTTTTTTCCATTAGCAAGAACTTGTTTCAATTGCATATCATAAGGAATTCGAAGAACTGCTTCAAATACAGTATCGGGAAGCACAGCTTGGGGAACTTCAATATCGACGGGCTTGCTAGCTAAATGGCAATTGGCACATACAATTCGTCCAGTTGCTTCTCGTGGGTTTTCATAACCCTGCTGCGCAAAAATGGGATATGCATTTGAAATAGATGTCCGAGTTATTACGTATATCATGATCGATACAGAAATCGATCGAGTTATCTGTTCCTTTACCCAAGAAAAAGTATTTCTATTTTCCATGTCCAATCGCAGATCCCAGAATTTCTACAATAAATTAGATAGGTAGCTAAGCTAATCTAGTTCCCTATACACGAATCTGTTGTCATTCTACTGCAACAGTTGTACTGCAATGATGAATACCTTAAAGTAGGTATAAATAGAAAGAATTTTGCTAAAATGGAAAAGGGCTTTCTTTCTAAAAAAAGATGCTTGCTAATTTGATTAATATTAATATCGGGAGATCAAATGAATTTATGCTTCACTAATTGAATGATAAATGACTACAAGCGAAGGAGATAGACGATTTAAACAAAAAAAGACCCAAAATTTCAAACATGTATCTAGAATTACTGGAAAACTACAAACAAAAATAGTGAAAATAAGCTCGTTAGGAGCCCATCCAAAATCGTTGTAGACCCAACGAATTACTAGTTCCCAACCACGGGTGGAGTGAAATCCAACAAAAAAATCAGTAACTAAAAGAATAAAAAAAGCTTTTATTGAGTCATTTAAATTATAGAAGAATTCCTGAACCCAAGAATTCAAAATGACAAGTTCCTCTTTACCCAGAAAAAAAGAACCACTTAGAATAGCCAAACAGATTATATTTGTCGAGAAATGCAAAATGGTATGGAGATGATCCTCATTATTTATTTTGACCCATTGTATTATTTCCTTGTGTATTCCTGTAGGAGGTTTTTGTACATGTGTCTTTAGTTTCCCTTTTATCATCTCGTCCAAGAGAGAAAGTTCTTCTAATTCTATGAATCTTTCTAGAATCCTTTTCTCTTGAATATCAGTTAAGAGAGTTTCGGATTGCCTGGTATTCCACCAATTCTTAATCCAAAGTTCCAGACATTTGTTAAATGAGGAAGAGACCCCCCAAGGCAAAAGTACGATAAATACAAGATATAGTAAAGAAGGCAATGCTTTCTTTTTTTTCATTTTTGATCTGTAAATGGAGTTGTTAATGAATATGCTTCATTCGCTGACTCTATTCCATTCCCTGACTCTATATGATGATATTTCTATTTCATGATATTTCTATTTCTTTGAAGCAAAAACTCTATAGGTTTGATACCCTGTATCTATTCTTCTTTTTTGTATATTAGTTATTAGTGGAATTTCAGTGCATTGGGTTCTTTCTTAGATCTAGATGGAATGAAATAGTGAAATAGAATAAAAAAAAAGCCCTTTCGGATGAAAAAGGAAGAATAGTATGCGATATATCTAACTTGGATAAAAAAAAATTAAAAGCAAATTTCTCTTATCCTCGTTTGTTCCTTCCTTTAGATAAATACTTAAAAATCCCCTTACAATAACAAATCCAATTTAGAAGGGACTTCCTCCCTGTGTTGAGAAAACTTTTCTTCTTCCAATTCTTCTTTTCTTCATTCAACTCAGTTCAAAAAAGATACCTCAAAATACTTCAATTGGTACGCGCAAGAAATAGGCCAATTCGGCAGCTTTTTGTTCAATTTCTCGTGGAGTAAAAAATTTATCATCAGTACGAGTCAAGGGAATGATCCCCTGGCCCCGGATTTCCATATAAAGAATACGACGAGGATAAAGACCCTCTTTAACCTGAATTCTAATTGATTGGATATCCCGCATAAGGAATCGAAGGAAGACGCGACGTTTTATTCCAGGGAATCCCCAACGAAAAATGCACACTATTCCCTCTTTTCTATCGAATCGGTCATAACCACTACCTACATTCCACAAAATAGTACACCACAAGTAGGAGCTAAT
This sequence comes from Triticum urartu, assembly GCF_056163025.1. Lineage (NCBI taxonomy): Eukaryota > Viridiplantae > Streptophyta > Magnoliopsida > Poales > Poaceae > Triticum > Triticum urartu. Next base: position 5,501 of record NW_028260507.1, read on the forward strand.
GAATAGGCCTGCGATTCCGTAGAAAGACATCACGACCCCCTGCGGAAAAAAAAGAATTTCTTGAGATGGAAGTATAGATATAATATTCTTACCAAGATAACTGGAAATCCCAACCGATAAGAATCCTAGTGAACCTAGAAAAAGAATACAGGCCCAGAAAAAATTACCCCTTTTTCGAGAACCTTTTAGAAGTTCTACCCATATGTGTTCTGATCGCCAATTCATATTAGATATACTAAATCCAGCAGCGGTCGATTGAAATTGAGAGAATAAGCTAAATAATTTTGACTTTACTTTTTTTGATTCTGAAATCGCCTTCAGCAACTAGTACTCCTGTGAAATAATAGGTTAGATACATTGACTTTCTATTCAAAAAATATTCGTTGATTCAATTAAAATAAATAAAATAAAACTCGCTATACCTGGCTCTGCATATTCATGCATTTATGCTCGTAGCCTATATCCGCATCCATAACCGTTTTTCATTTGTGTGTAGAAAGTGTGTGTAGAAAAAGCCACATACCCTACCATATTATATTACTTACACTAAAAAATACTAGACAATCTTATTTTTTTGCACATAAAGAAATAAAGAAGTCATTGCAATTGCCGGAAATACTAAGCCTACTAAAGGCACGAAAATAGAAGGTAAGTTTAAATCCGTCATGGAATAGGTGTCTCAATTCAAATTTACTATTTCTATCTAGTCGAAAAATATCTTAAGATTCTTATGATATAATTAAGTATATCTATTATAAGGAATATTGACTATTGTATTGTATTTTTTATTTTTAGTTTGAAAAATATTCTGTAAAAAAAATGAAAGGATAATAAGAAAATTCCAAAAAAGGAGAACTAATTAAAAAGATTTTATTTTGATTTTCCCATCCTCATGGCCTTTCTATCTTTCTAATCTAATTTGAAATTGGATTCAAAAGAAAGCGGTTAGAATTTACTTCCTGCATACATACTTCTCTAGAAGCGCATACAATAATGCGTGGTAAAGGCGGAAAAATAGTATATTCAATCAAAATCAAAGGGCAAATTATCTTACCTACTATAGATCCCCTACTACCCTCTTAGACTTTAAAAGGCGATATACCACCCAAAGAAAGGGTATGAAAATGCCGGGTGGAGTTAGCTTTTCGACGAAGACCTGTCCCGTGCAGCGAAGCCCTGTTAGTAAGACCCCCCGCAATAATGGATTATAGAAGAATATTATTCCAAATACTCCTCTGGACGCATATAGTAGCATTGCGATTCCGAATCTTTTTTATTTATGAATATGAACAGAAAAAATTCATTGTATCGTTGGGTCGGAGCGGAGGTTTGGTCCAGAAAAATTAGAAACAAAACGTCTACTCTACCGCATTGAAGTCTATAGCGCTGTATTTCCACGAAAGTATAATTCTTACCATCAGGATACGATCCTTTCTTTTGAACTAAACGTCTCTACGATGGGTCCAGGTTCTATGTCCAATCCCAAATCAAGGATTTCTCGCTCTTGATCGGAGTCATAAACTAAAAAAAAACTACCTTTTTATCCTTTTTCTCAAGGTTATAGAAAACTTCCTTATCTAGTTCTAGCATTTTGAAAAAAAAAAAATGCTTCTTTTTTTACACACAGTTCGAGTCACTTGTTGACTCACGATTACGCCTGTTAAAAGTTTCAAACGTCCTCTTTTTTGAAATTGAAAGAGAGTCCTATAAAAAGGTCTAACTTCCAAACTATGTCTTTTTTCATTCATTCTCCTTTAGTTTTTTTCTCTATCTAGAAGTGGAATAGAATAACCCGGTTGAAGGGTAATGATCATACGTCTGTAATGCATTGTATGGCCCAGAATAGGTCCTATTCTTCTACCTTTTCCAGGTAGTCGATGGCTATTCACAGCTACCACCTTAACACCAAAGAAGAGTTCGACCCAATGCTTTATTTCTGTCTTAGTGAATCCCGATTCGACATTAAAAGTATATTGATTCTTTCCCAATAAACGAAGACTTTTTTCTGTAAATACTGCGTATTTGATTCCATTATCATTATCATATGATAATACTATATTTTATTATTTTATTATTTTATTTGTATTTCTTTATTGTATTATACCTTAATATATATATTCTAGATATATAGAATAGACGAATCTCAATTTGTCAAGTCTCATGATCATATCATGATCTATTTTTATTCGGCTCAATCTTTTTTTTCTAAAAAAGATTGAGCCGAGTTTAATTGCAATCAATTAGAAGAATAAAGAAGAATTACTGCATTTCATAACTGATTTTTTTCTCTTTTTATTTCGTTTCTTTTTTATTTATACCTTCTTTATCTTTAGTTTTATCTAGTTAATCAATAGTATCTACCGGCTCGAACTCGAATTTGATCGCCTTCCATACTTCACAAGCTGCGGCTAGTTCAGGACTCCATTTGCAAGCTGCTCGGATAATTTCATTACCTTCGCGAGCAAGATCGCGCCCTTCGTTACGAGCTTGTACACAGGCTTCTAAAGCCACTCGATTAGCTGCTGCACCAGGTGCATTTCCCCAAGGATGTCCTAAAGTTCCTCACCACAAATTGTAATACAGAATCGTCCCCAAAGATTTCGGTCAGAGCTGGCATATGCCAAACATGAATACCACCTGAAGCTACCGGTATAACACCTGGCATGGATACCCAGTCCTGAGTGAAAAAGATACCGCGAGCACGATCTTTTTCAATAAAATCATCGCGCAATAAATCAACAAAACCTAAAGTCATTTCGCGTTCCCCTTCTAACTTACCTACTACTGTACCGGAGTGGATATGATCTCCCCCAGACATACGCAATGCTTTAGCTAATACACGGAAATGCATACCATGATTTTTCTGTCTATCAATAACTGCATGCATTGCACGGTGAATGTGAAGAAGTAGGCCATTGTCGCGGCAATAATGAGCCAAAGTAGTATTTGCGGTGAATCCCCCAGTTAAGTAGTCATGCATTACAATAGGAACCCCTAATTCTCTTGCAAATACAGCTCTCTTAATCATTTCTTCACATGTACCCGCAGTCGCATTCAAGTAATGCCCCTTGATTTCACCGGTTTCGGCCTGTGATTTATAAATAGCTTCGGCACAAAAGACAAAACGGTCTCTCCAGCGCATAAATGGTTGTGAGTTTACGTTTTCATCATCTTTGGTAAAATCAAGTCCACCACGTAGACACTCATAACACGCTCTACCATAATTTTTTGCGGATAATCCCAATTTTGGTTTAATAGTACATCCCAATAAAGGACGACCGTACTTGTTCAACTTATCTCTTTCAACTTGGATACCATGAGGCGGGCCTTGGAAAGTTTTTGAATAAGTAGGGGGAATTCGTAGATCCTCCAAACGTAGAGCACGTAGGGCTTTGAAACCAAATACGTTACCTACAATGGAAGTAAACATGTTAGTAACGGAACCCTCTTCAAATAGGTCTAATGGATAAGCTACATAACAGATCCATTGGTTGTCTTCCCCAGCAACAGGCTCGATGTGATAGCATCGTCCTTTGTAACGATCAAGACTGGTAAGTCCATCAGTCCAAACAGTTGTCCATGTACCAGTAGAAGATTCGGCAGCTACTGCAGCCCCTGCTTCTTCGGGCGGAACCCCAGGCTGAGGACTTACTCGGAATGCTGCCAAGATATCAGTATCCTTAGTTTCATACTCTGGGGTGTAGTAAGTCAATTTATAATCTTTAACACCAGCTTGAAATCCAACACCTGCTTTAGTTTCTGTTTGTGGTGACATAAGTCCCTCCCTATAACTCTTGAATTAAGAATTCTCACAATAACAGGGTCTACTCGATGTTAATTAGGCGTAAATGAAACTTTAGCAAAAATCTCGTAAAACAAAAAGGATATTCAATTAATATAATATCAACTCATTAAAGAAAATTGAGGGCATGCTTAGGTTAATGAATATGTTTCATTCATATATAATGCGTACACCCTGTGTATGTTCTATCCTATAGGAATTCCAATATAGGAATTCGATAGGAATTGAGTTGTTGTTATGGTAAGTTAACACGGTTCGTTATTAAACCATGGATTTGATTTACCAAATCCATAATTATTGTATACTCTTTGATAGATATAGCGCAACCCAAATTAATTCCTAATCCTTATTTTACAAGTTCTTAATAGTTCTCTTTTCTTATTTTGAATGCAAATACCTAACTAAATACTAATAAAATTCTTTGTTGACAGCAATCTATGCTTCACAGTAGTATATATTTTGTATATCGAAGTCCTAGATAGGAAAGTAGAGTAGGCACAGATCCTCCACAAAAGGCAAAATGTATATGAAAAAAAAGATTGATTGAACTTTCCAATGGACTCATTCCATGAGTAAACGATTGAATGGGATTCGCTTGGGCAACGAAATCAAGTCCTGGTCCCCTTTTCTCTCTTATTGAATTAACTAATTCATTTCCTTTTTACTTTTGGATTTTTTTTGATTTGATTTGGCATTATTCAACAATAAAAAAAGAAAAATTTCGACAAATTCCTTTTTTTTAATTATGTGATAATTATGAGAACCAATCCTACTACTTCTCCTCCCGGGGTTTCCACAATTGAAGAAAAAAGTACAGGTCGTATCGATCAAATTATTGGACCCGTGCTGGATGTCACTTTTCCCCCAGGCAAGTTACCTTATATTTATAACGCTTTGGTAGTCCAGAGTAGAGACACTGCCGATAAGCAAATTAATGTGACTTGTGAGGTACAACAATTATTAGGAAATAATCGAGTTAGAGCTGTAGCTATGAGTGCTACGGACGGGTTGATGAGAGGAATGGAAGTGATTGACACGGGAGCTCCTCTCAGTGTTCCGGTCGGTGGAGCTACTCTCGGACGAATTTTCAACGTTCTTGGGGAGCCTGTTGACAATTTGGGTCCTGTAGATAGTAGTGCAACGTTCCCTATTCATAGATCTGCGCCTGCCTTTATCGAGTTAGATACGAAATTATCCATCTTTGAAACAGGTATTAAGGTCGTCGATCTTTTAGCTCCTTATCGACGTGGAGGAAAAATAGGACTATTTGGGGGGGCTGGAGTAGGTAAAACAGTACTGATCATGGAATTAATCAATAACATTGCTAAAGCTCATGGGGGCGTATCCGTATTCGGTGGAGTAGGGGAACGGACTCGTGAAGGAAATGATCTTTATATGGAAATGAAGGAATCCGGAGTAATTAATGAAAAAAATATTGAGGAATCAAAGGTAGCTCTAGTCTATGGCCAAATGAATGAACCACCGGGAGCTCGTATGAGAGTTGGTTTAACTGCCCTAACTATGGCGGAATATTTCCGAGATGTTAATAAGCAAGACGTGCTTTTATTTATCGATAATATCTTTCGTTTTGTTCAAGCAGGATCAGAGGTATCCGCTTTATTAGGGAGAATGCCCTCCGCAGTGGGTTATCAACCTACTCTTAGTACAGAAATGGGTTCTTTGCAAGAAAGAATTGCTTCTACTAAAAAGGGATCTATAACTTCGATTCAAGCAGTTTATGTACCTGCAGACGATTTGACCGACCCTGCCCCTGCCACAACATTTGCACATTTGGATGCTACTACCGTACTTTCCAGAGGATTAGCTTCCAAGGGTATTTATCCAGCAGTAGATCCTTTAGATTCAACCTCGACTATGTTACAGCCTCGGATCGTTGGCAACGAACATTATGAAACTGCGCAAAGAGTTAAGGAAACTTTACAACGTTACAAAGAACTTCAGGACATTATCGCAATTCTTGGCTTGGATGAATTATCGGAAGAGGATCGTTTAACTGTAGCAAGAGCAAGAAAAATTGAGCGTTTCTTATCACAACCGTTCTTTGTGGCAGAAGTTTTTACTGGTTCTCCAGGAAAGTATGTTGCTCTTGCGGAAACTATTAGGGGATTTCAACTAATCCTTTCCGGAGAATTAGACGGCCTACCTGAACAGGCTTTTTATTTGGTGGGTAACATCGATGAAGCTAGCACGAAAGCTATAACCTTAGAAGAGGAGAACAAATCGAAGAAATGAAATTAAATCTTTATGTACTGACTCCTAAGCGAATTATTTGGGATTGTGAAGTGAAAGAAATCATTTTATCCACTAATAGTGGCCAAATTGGCGTATTACCAAACCACGCCCCCATTAACACAGCAGTAGATATGGGTCCTTTGAGAATACGCCTCCTCAACGACCAATGGTTAACAGCGATTCTGTGGAGCGGTTTTGCGAGAATAGTTAATAATGAGATCATCATTTTAGGAAATGATGCGGAACTGGGTAGTGATATTGATCCGGAAGAAGCTCAAAAGGCACTTGAAATAGCCGAAGCTAACTTGAGTAAAGCTGAGGGTACGAAAGATTTGGTTGAAGCGAAGCTCGCTCTCAGACGAGCTAGGATACGAATCGAGGCTGTCAATTGGATTCCCCCATCCAATTGAAGACAATCCAGTGGTTTATAGTTGATACAAAGAAAAAGGGAAGAGGGGTAGAAAAAGTTATTAGATAGCGAAGCGAAGTAAGTCCAATGCTATCTAGTAATTTTTCTACCTACTTACCTACTATTGGATTTGAACCAATGACTCCCGCCGTATGAAAGCAATACTCTAACCACTGAGTTAAGTAGGCAATTTATCACCACAAAGGAAGACCCATTACTTCGATCGATTATATATTGAATCCCTTTTCTAAGCAATACCGCTCTGTTATTGGTCTGTTATATACTAAATACTAAACTAAATACTAAACAGATACAGATCAAAGGGGTATCCTCTGGCATTAGAAAATATTCATCTTGACAAGAAATTATCTATATGTTAAGATATCTCTGATAAGGGCTATAGCTCAGTTCGGTAGAGCAACTCGTTTACACGTGCGCCAATGCTTTTCAAAGGAGCTTATTATGCAATGAACATAATCGATCTTATTGCAAAATCAATGTCTTACTTCATAGATTCGAGAGAATAGGAGAACAGTAGCCTGACAAACAGTCGGTTCAGTCCGATTCAGGTGCCAATTCAGGTGCCTAATCAAATAGAACCCTTATGGATTTGCTAGTTGATAAGGTAAATATCCAGCCCACTAAATGCTAGGCGTAATGAGGATAAGGGCCTCCAAAAAACTTCTTTTCGTTCTATGAACTTTAAGGTGTATGAAGTCTCATAGTTAACTCTTGCAGTGGAACGATAGAGACTCCATTTCACTTAGGTTGATTTAATTTAGACCGGAGGCAGACCTAAGTCAAGGTAATCCTCCTTTGAAACACTTTGGTATTGCTCCTAGATAGATCATAATACAAAAAATCAATCAGAGCACAGGGAGCCATCTCATTATCTTTCCGTAAAGAAAAACTATGGTGGACTAACTGATCTTTAAATCAGTTTATGAAAGAGCCCAATGCAAAAAAATGCATGTTGGGTCTTTGAAACAGTTCAAATCATTTCGATAATAATCCGTTTGATCTGTTTTACCGAGAAGGTCTACGGTTCGAATCCGTATAGCCCTAATATGCCCTTTTTTAGATTTTAGGATCTCTATCCTATGTTTTCTTTAGTTTAGTATAGTTTTCATTTTCTCATTAGTATTTGTTTATAGACTGGATAGGCGCCTGCGACATAGAATAGAGATAAAAGCATTACCAAAGGCTCATTCATCGAAAATCAAAATCATACAGACAGGAAAAGAAAAACGAATTTCTATCAAATCAATAGAAGAAAGGATCCTTTCCCTGATTTGAATCCCGTCCTCCTTCAAATAGGATATCTCTAGACTTCCCTATAATAACTGCAATGATTTTATCCATTTTGCGAATTCCTACTTTGTTTTAAGTATATTTATTACTTTGTTTATAGATACATTATGTAAATTGATCAACTTTAAATAGAAAAAATAAAGTAAAGAGTAAATAAGAAAACAGAATATTCTGTCTCATAGTTCTGAAATAGAGTTCTTTATTTTTATTTTATAGTATTACTTCTCATTAATTATACTGCATAGATTAGTCCTACTATCTTAATTAGGTTCTAATTTAGTAGTATTCTCATTTTTATTTAATAGTCTCTTATTATTTTATTATTAAATATTAAATAAAGGATAGAGCTATTCTTTTTTCTAGAGATTCTAGAGAAAGCGAGACAAAGTGAAACGAGAAAGTTTTCTTTATATAAGAATTAGATCTACATACACCATATCTAAATAGAATGGAAATCCAAAAGAAAGGGAGTTGGGATTCCATTGGATGAATCTTTAAAGAAGATGCAGCACAGAGGAAACAAAGGCTAAACTTAAACTAAGCGCTTTTGTTTGAACAAAAAAGATTCTTGTTTCACCGAGGAAAAGAGAGAAGTTCTGGATAAATTGACAATGCTGAATTGAATTGACTAATTTAAGTTCCGCCTATTCCACATTAATGGGAGTACATTATGTTTCTGCTTCACGAATATGATATTTTTTGGACATTTCTAATAATAGCAAGCCTTATTCCTATTTTGGCATTTTCGATTTCAGGACTTTTAGCCCCGGTTAGTGAAGGACCAGAGAAGCTTTCTAGTTATGAATCGGGTATAGAACCCATGGGAGGGGCTTGGGTACAATTCCGAATACGCTATTATATGTTTGCGCTCGTTTTTGTTGTTTTTGATGTGGAAACCGTCTTTCTATACCCTTGGGCAATGAGTTTCGACGTATTGGGTGTATCCGTTTTTATCGAAGCTTTGATTTTCGTGCTTATCTTAGTTGTTGGTTTAGTTTATGCATGGCGAAAAGGAGCCTTGGAATGGTCTTAACTGAATATTTAGACAAAAAAAAAGAAGGAAAAGATTCTATTGAGACAGTTATGAATTTGATTGAGTTTCCCTTACTTGACCAAACAAGTTCCAATTCTGTTATTTCAACTACACCAAATGATCTTTCGAATTGGTCAAGACTCTCCAGTTTATGGCCCCTTCTATACGGTACCAGTTGTTGTTTCATTGAATTTGCTTCATTAATAGGCTCACGATTCGACTTTGATCGTTATGGATTGGTACCAAGATCAAGTCCTAGGCAAGCAGACCTAATTTTAACAGCCGGTACGGTAACAATGAAAATGGCTCCCTCTTTAGTGAGATTATACGAGCAAATGCCTGAACCAAAATACGTCATTGCTATGGGAGCCTGTACTATTACAGGGGGAATGTTCAGTACGGATTCCTATAGTACTGTTCGGGGAGTTGATAAGTTAATTCCTGTGGATGTCTACTTGCCGGGCTGCCCACCTAAACCGGAGGCAGTTATAGATGCCCTAACAAAACTTCGTAAGAAGATATCGCGAGAAATAGTTGAGGATCAAACTCTATCTCAAAATAAAAATAGATGTTTTACTACCAGTCACAAGCTTTATGTTAGGCGCAGTACTCATACAGGAACTTATGAGCAAGAATTGCTCTATCAATCACCATCTACATTAGATATATCTTCTGAAACTTTTTTCAAATCCAAAAGTTCAGTACCTTCCTACAAATTAGTGAATTAGGAGAGGGGCTCTTTTGTGTAGAAAAATAAAAAGCAGGGCAATCTTTCAAACTTGCATCCGAAATGTGAAATATTTATACAAAGAGGGAGAGATGAAGACAATGCAGCAGGGTTGGTTATCTAATTGGCTAGTCAAACATGAGGTGGTTCATAGATCTTTGGGCTTTGATCACCGAGGAATAGAGACTTTACAAATAAAAGCAGGGGATTGGGATTCCATTGCTGTCATTTTATATGTATATGGTTACAATTATTTACGCTCCCAATGTGCTTATGATGTAGCACCCGGTGGATCTTTAGCTAGCGTGTATCATCTTACGAGAATACAATATGGTATAGATAATCCAGAAGAAGTCTGCATAAAAGTCTTTGCCCAAAAGGATAATCCTAGAATTCCGTCTGTCTTCTGGATTTGGAGAAGTGCCGATTTTCAAGAACGCGAATCTTATGATATGGTGGGAATCTCTTATGATAATCATCCGCGCCTTAAACGTATCCTAATGCCTGAAAGTTGGATAGGCTGGCCCTTACGTAAGGATTATATAACCCCCAATTTTTATGAAATACAAGATGCTCATTGAATGATAAGAAATTCATGCTCACTTATACAACACAACTCCAGATTTTATTCAAGTCAAGGAATATTTTTAGGTTCTTTTCCTAGATGAAACGGAATACCTATTTATAATTAATTCCTAATTATACAAAAGCATTCCAGATAGACTGAGCAAAAAAAGGGTTTCATTTGGATTCCCCTATTTTGAAAATCGCATATTAATTTCCTTCATATGAACAGAAAAATAGGATGACTCAAAGAAGTTCTCTACCAGGAACTTTGTACCGCGCACATTACTTAGCACAACTAGGAAAATAAGATAAGATAAAGATAAGCAAGACTAAAAAAATATTCGTCGGAATAGCGGAATACAAAATTAAGAAACGCAAAAAAATAAAGGGGAATCTCACCCCCTTCTTTATCATAAAGAAAAGATATATTTTAAAACTTCTTTAAAAAGAAAAAGAAGTGCCTCTATATTTATATTATAGATTTATCCACTTAGATGAATAAATATTATTAATGAATATGTATCACAATCCATCTCGAGGTATTTGGATCAATACCTATTCGGTGGATCTTTTTTTTTTTTTTCTCTGCCAGGAACCAGATTTGAACTGGTGACACGAGGATTTTCAGTCCTCTGCTCTACCAACTGAGCTATCCTGACCTTTTCTTGTGCATCATCCTAGTAGAGTATTTGTATCTATGTCAATTAAAAGGACTAAAAATTAATTAAAGTATTTCAAATTTTAAATTTGAAAATGGGGGGGGTAGTCCTATGCATTGTGCATGGTTTACTTAAATAAAACTTAAAAATAGAGTGAATAACCAAGATTTCTTGCCGATACTCTAATAAAAAAGAAATCTATTCAATGAATAGGATAAGATCCATTGAGTTCTCTTCGCATTCCTTTGTGAAAGAGTAGAATGAGAAAGCTAATGAATCTTAAACCCATTGCATTGATAAAAAGAAAAAAAAGTGCATTGATAAAAAGAAAAAAAAAAAGAGGATAAATAATAATAATATAGTATAGTTAGGGAATAAAAGAGGATTTGGGGATAGAGGGACTTGAACCCTCACAACTTATAAAGTCGACGGATTTTCCTTTTACTAGAAATTTCATTGTTGTCAGTATTGACATGTAGAATGGGACTCTCTCTTTGTCCTCGTCCGATTAATCCACTTTTTTAAAGATCTCGAAAACTTTGAATTTTAATTGAAGAATTTGATTATTCAATATTCGATTGGAGTGGATTCACAATAATGAAAAAAAAAAATTATGATATGAGTTTTTTATTTCATAATCATTATCATTTCTAATTTCATTTTTAAAAAAGATAAAGAACCTATATTATAATTAGAATATAATATGAGTTCTGTGATTAATCGTTTGCTATGTCAGTATCTATACGTGTTTATTAAATGTATAAGGTATAAAACCCCTCTTTCTCTAATTTAGAACTAGAAGGAATTCCACTAACAACACAACGTAATTAACTCGATTCGTTAGAACAGCTTCCATTGAGTCTCTGCACCTATCCTTTTCCTTTGTATTCTAGTTCGAGAACCCCTTGTTTTCTCAAAACACGGATTTGGCTCAGGATTGCCCTTTTTTAATTCCAGGGTTTCTCTGAATTTGGAAGTTACCACTTAGCAGGTTTCCATACCAAGGCTCAATACAATCAAGTCCGTAGCGTCTACCGATTTCGCCATATCCCCATTTCCCTCTTCTTTGAGACCAGGATTCCTTGTGTAATTTCATCCATCTCTTAGTTTTTTTTTTGAATCATTGAGTTCATCACTCAACGTAGTCTAGCAGTTCAGTTCGACTCTATTTGAGAGACCTCGCTTGCTTATTGCAATTCAGAATTGAATTGATTCTATCCTTGATGTATTTGCAATTCAATCCGAATCAATATATCCAAAAGTTTTTATCTCCCCCACCTCCCGTCTTACTTTTTTATAGTATTCAAAATTATACTATAACGCTTGATATTTATTCTTTTTTTCTAATCAGAATTAGCAATTTTATTTACTCTGACTCTATGTTCCCCTTAGTGAAATATTAATCCTCAAATTATTAACAAATAATAAAGTCTATAATGATCGAATGAAAATACCAATAAATTCTATAATTTTATTTTTTAATATCCTATAGTTAAGCATATCAAGCTAACTTTATCTTTAAGAAGTTTTAGTATTTTTTTATTTTTATAAGTATAACTTCAAATTTAGAACTAGTTAATAGCTAAGATTAATAACTAATATCTGAGATTTTACGGATTTCCTATACTATACCTATTTCTATTTGTTACACTATTTCCGTTATGTAAGCCCACTTAGCTCAGAGGTTAGAGCATCGCATTTGTAATGCGAGGGTCATCGGTTCAAATCCGATAGTCGGCTTTTTTTTCTCTATCGATGTTCTACGAACAAGAATCTCTTTTTTTCCGAATTAAATGGAGAATCCAGGATCTTTTATGTTTTTTACCTTACAATTTTGCTAGATACAAAACAATAAAATAAATAATATATATACAAAAAAAAAAGATTTTGATGAAATTCCATTTTTTGGGGTACTTTAGTTGATTTTACTCTGTTTATCCTGTAGTTTAATTCAGTTTTAATTTCGATGTATTCTGTAATGTAAATACAATGAAATTAATTGTGTAAAATGAAATTTCAATAAAATAAAAAAAGGAGTCTTCATGTCCCGTTATCGAGGACCTCGTTTAAAAAAAATACGCCGTCTGGGAGCTTTACCAGGACTCACTAGAAAAACACCTAAATCCGGAAGTAATCTTAAAAAAAAATTCAATTCTGGGAAAAAGGAGCAATATCGTATTCGTCTTCAAGAAAAACAGAAATTGCGTTTTCATTATGGTCTGACAGAACGACAATTACTTAGATATGTACATATCGCTGGAAAAGCAAAAAGGTCAACAGGCCAGGTTTTACTACAATTACTTGAAATGCGTTTGGATAATATCCTTTTTCGATTGGGTATGGCTTCAACCATTCCTGGGGCCCGCCAATTAGTCAACCATAGACATATTTTAGTTAATGGTCGTATAGTCAATATACCAAGTTTTCGTTGCAAACCCCGAGATATTATTACTACGAAAGATAACCAAAGATCAAAAGGTCTGGTTCAAAATTATATTGCTTCATCGGACCCGGGGAAATTGCCAAAGCATTTGGCGATTGACACGTTGGAATATAAAGGACTAGTAAATAAAATCCTAGATAGGAAGTGGGTCGGTCTCAAAATAAATGAGTTGTTAGTTGTAGAATATTACTCTCGTCAGACTTGAACTTAACGAAAAAAGGAAAGGTTCATAGAATTTTCTTCCCCTTCCCCTTTCCCCGAACTAAATCGCCCTAAGACCATTACCATTAATTTGTATTTTCCCATCAACTAGCTAAAATTGATTAACCCTAGGATTAGGATCCTTTTTTCTTTTTTCCTCTATGTGTATTTTACATACCACAGTAATTTGCTATAGAGAATTTCTAATTTCTATTAAATCAAAATAAGATAATATAAGATATTATATTATTGCTGGAAAAAATTGTTATTTGATTTGATACATTGTGATCCTTAACGTTGATGAATTAAGAAAAACGGAAAGAGAGGGATTCGAACCCTCGGTAAACAAAAGTCTACATAGCAGTTCCAATGCTACGCCTTGAACCGCTCGGCCATCTCTCCTACATAACTTATTATGGAAAATAAACTGAGTGAATAGCGAGTTTTCTTATTCCTGCAGTACAGGTACAACCGCAACCACTCGGGGGTTCCATAGTTCTATTGGAAAAATTCCTTTTGATCTAAGTGGAAGGATACAGGATTTTTTACTAGAAATTGCGCTCGCTATAAAATAAAAGTTTTAATTTGGGTTTTCCCGCAACTAAAGAAAAAGAAAATGGAAGAATTCTTCTTATTGCATAATAAAATAAAGAAACCTTAGAATTCCGTTTGCATAAGATACGCTACACCATACTATCGAAATCAAAAATAGGGTATGAGACAATTAATAACTTTGAAAACACGAAATAGTTGATAACATAAGTTGTTGTTCAGAAATAGGAAAGTGGAATGAAATCCAGTCTTAGTCAAATATTTCATATCTCTTCGTGTCCAAGCAGAAGGAAAAGGATACAATTTGAGCTGAGCGGAAAATCCATATCTCTCTTATCCATTTAAAGCATATGGATTTAGAGTAGAGCATATGGATCAATCTATTTATAATTATAAGAATCGAATGTGTTTGTTTTTATGTTATTTTGTGAAGGAATGAAAACAATTCTATATAGAATGGGTTGGGAATTATGCCTAGATCCCGTGGAAATGGAAATTTCATTGATAAGACCTCCTCAATTGTAGCCAATATTTTATTGCGAATAATTCCGACAACCTCAGGAGAAAAAAAGGCATTTACTTATTATAGAGATGGTGCGATTTGACTCTTTTTTTTGCTTTTTTTTAGCCCTACCTATACCTCAGTCTTACGAAAAAGAGAGGGGGGTTGGCATAGAGAGAACCAAATTTGTAAAGCAAACAAACCCACGCTTCGGGAAGGTGAGGCGAACTAACAATTCCTTCCGTCGTGTATCCTCGATTGATGCGGCTTCAGATACTTCAATTGTAGATTTGAGTATTGAGCGAAAGGTTACACCTACAGGATATGGTATGGTATGGATTACAGGCCAATCCTACTCTATTAGTATCCGTAGGCAGCATAGGGGAGAAAAGCACTACACCTAGAAATAGGAATCAACAAGAGAAAAACTTTGTTAGAAATTACCCCTTTCCTGATCGGTATCAGGGCTGGGAAGAATGGTTGGGATAACAAACAACCATCAGGTTTGTACTTTGGATACCCCTATAACCATCAAAGATCGTTGAAGTAGCTAATTCCTCTAAATAGGAGGCGTTGAGAACAAAGAAATTATTGGAGCTATCGTTTTCCTCTAGCATTAATAGAATTCATTGGTGTTAAGAAAAACCTCTTGTGGGAAGGTTGGCTAGAGATTTCTTGGAAAAATACCAGCCCCTTTCGGTTCATAATGAGACGGGACTAATTCTATTTTGATTCTATAGATTATTTCGCTTAGTACTATTATGTACAGAAGGGAGGAGCCGTATGAGATGAAAACCTCATGTACGGTTTTGGAACGGAGATTTTTTGAATAGAATGAACGACCGTAACGGATGTTGGCTCAATCCGAAGGAAATTATGCGGAAGCTTTGCAAAATTATTATGAAGCTACGCGACTAGAAATCGATCCCTATGATCGAAGTTATATACTCTATAACATAGGCCTTATACACACAAGCAATGGAGAGCATACAAAGGCTTTGGAATATTATTTCCGGGCACTAGAACGAAACCCCTTCTTACCGCAAGCTTTTAATAATATGGCCGTGATCTGTCATTACGTGCGACTATCTCCACTATAGAAAGAAAAAAAAAAAAGAGAGGATCAAATTTTCTAGTAAATACTAGAAAAAAAGGGCTTTCTACATAGGGATCGTAAAAACAACGATTTTTCCCTATCAGCTGTAGGAAGGAAGGACACTTCACGAGAATCAAAAAACGAAGAAAGTATGGCCTATACTACTACTCTATGGATAAAGTTTCTCAAATTGATAGAGAAAGCACCGTAAAGATCAATTAGTGAGCGACTGGGTCGATACAACTAAAAAAAACTGCTTACTTATCCCATGATATGGGGCAAAATTTAGGAATCCGCTTATGTAATAGAGCCGATCCACTAAGGGATTAAGCAGCGGTGTAGTATCAGATCCCAAAGATAGTAAGTTCTTTTTTCTTTCTTATGGAAAAAAGTCTTTTTCAAGGATTCTATAGAGATTTCATATATGAAACCGGGATAGTTACCTCTCAGAAAATTTGAACGAAGGCTCTATATCTATCTATGCTTCATTCTTCTGAAGGTGGGAAAAAAGATCAAACTGATTATTGATAAAAATTAGGGTTTGAAACTTAGGTAATTAATTTCTTCTGCTTAACCCAAGAACAAATTGGATCGATTTTTGATAAATCGAATTCAGTTAAGATAGGGGAAATTCAGATAGCAATTTCTGAGCCGTATGAGGTAGGAAACTCTCAAGTACGGTTCTAAGGGAAGGAACTTCCTATTCCGACCGAGGAGAACAGGCCATTCTACAGGGTGATTCGGAAATTGCGGAAGCTTGGTTTGATCAAGCTGCTGAATATTGGAAACAAGCTATAGCGCTTACTCCGGGAAATTATATTGAAGCACAGAACTGGTTGAAGATTACGAAGCGCTTTGAATTTGAATAAGACCATGCTCCTTCTTTTTCATAAAATGGGTGGTTTGGTTGTTGATCCATTAATCAAATAAATTAGGTCGTAAGATCGAATCAAGAATTTCATTATATCCATTTCTTATACCTTCTATTTTATATGATATTTCATAAGAATAAACCATAGGGATAGGGTCTAGAATAGAAGTAATAAAGTGAATAAAAAGAGGGGGCAATCTAAATATTGCTAATATATTAGGACCATCTTATTAATAATTCTAATGAGTTATCTTGGAATTTAGAATCAAATAAAAAACCCTATATTATGCTCAAGGAAAGTAGATATAGATAGGAGCTTATGCCCTCAAAAAAAATACACTAGTTTCTTAAATTAAAAATAAAAAAGATTTTTTTCTTACGTCGAGAAATATTTGTTTTTCAAGATAAACAATGTCCGTTAGGCACCTAATCTTTATGTCATAATAGACCCGAACACTTGCCTCGGATTGACTTCAATATATAATTGCTCCAGTGAATAACTAAAAAAAAAATAGAAGGATGGTAGATAGTAAAGAAAAGAACTAATCACAATATCTATCTTTCAAAATCTATCTTTCAAAATCTATCTTTCAAAATATATATCTTTCAAAGATTCACTAAAAAGACAGTTGGCGGGTCTCTTTGTATGTCTTGTCCGGAAAGAGGAGGACTTAATGATTATTCGTTCGCCGGAACCAGAAGTAAAAATTGTTGTGGATAGGGATCCTGTAAAAACATCTTTTGAGGAATGGGCCAGACCCGGCCATTTCTCAAGAACACTAGCTAAGGGCCCTGATACTACCACTTGGATCTGGAACCTACATGCTGATGCTCACGATTTCGATAGTCATACTGGTGATTTGGAGGAGATTTCTCGAAAAGTCTTTAGTGCTCATTTCGGGCAACTTTCCATTATCTTTCTTTGGTTGAGTGGCATGTACTTTCATGGCGCCCGTTTTTCCAATTATGAAGCATGGCTAAGTGATCCTACTCACATTGGACCCAGTGCTCAGGTAGTTTGGCCTATAGTAGGGCAAGAAATATTGAATGGTGATGTAGGCGGGGGTTTCCGAGGAATCCAAATAACCTCTGGTTTTTTTCAGCTTTGGCGAGCATCTGGAATAACTAGTGAATTACAACTCTATTGTACTGCAATTGGTGCATTGATTTTTGCAGCGTTAATGCTTTTTGCTGGTTGGTTCCATTATCACAAAGCCGCTCCCAAATTGGCCTGGTTCCAAGATGTAGAATCCATGTTGAATCACCACTTAGCGGGATTATTAGGACTTGGGTCTCTTTCTTGGGCGGGGCACCAAATTCATGTATCTTTACCAATTAACCAATTTCTTGACGCTGGGGTGGATCCTAAAGAGATACCACTTCCTCATGAATTTATCTTGAATCGGGACCTTTTGGCTCAACTTTATCCTAGTTTTGCCGAAGGAGCAACCCCTTTTTTCACTTTAAATTGGTCCAAATACGCAGAATTTCTGACTTTTCGCGGAGGACTAGATCCAGTAACCGGTGGTCTCTGGCTGACCGATATTGCGCACCATCATTTAGCTATTGCTATTCTTTTCCTAATCGCAGGTCATATGTATAGGACCAATTGGGGTATTGGCCATGGACTTAAAGATATTTTGGAGGCTCACAAGGGCCCATTTACAGGACAAGGCCTAAGGGTCTTTATGAAATCTTAACAACGTCATGGCATGCTCAATTATCTCTTAACCTAGCTATGCTAGGCTCTACAACCATTGTTGTAGCTCATCATATGTATTCTATGCCTCCCTATCCATACCTAGCTACTGACTATGGTACACAACTTTCCTTGTTCACACACCACATGTGGATTGGCGGATTTCTAATAGTCGGTGCTGCTGCACATGCAGCAATTTTTATGGTAAGAGACTATGATCCAACTACTCGATACAACGATCTATTAGATCGCGTCCTTAGACACCGCGATGCAATCATATCCCACCTTAACTGGGTATGTATATTTCTAGGTTTTCACAGTTTTGGCTTGTACATTCATAATGATACCATGAGTGCTTTAGGCCGTCCACAAGATATGTTTTCGGATACTGCCATACAATTACAACCTATCTTTGCTCAATGGGTACAAAATATCCATGCTACTGCGCCTGGCGTAACAGCTCCTGGTGCAACAACAAGTACTAGCTTAACGTGGGGAGGCGGCGAGTTAGTAGCAGTAGGTGGCAAAGTGGCTTTGTTACCTATTCCATTAGGAACCGCAGATTTTTTAGTCCATCACATTCATGCATTTACCATACATGTGACTGTATTAATACTTTTGAAAGGTGTTTTATTTGCTCGGAGTTCCCGTTTGATACCCGATAAAGCAAATCTAGGTTTTCGCTTTCCTTGCGATGGGCCTGGCCGAGGGGGAACATGTCAAGTATCCGCCTGGGATCATGTTTTCTTAGGTTTATTCTGGATGTACAATGCAATTTCGGTAGTCATTTTCCATTTCAGTTGGAAAATGCAGTCGGATGTTTGGGGTACTATAAGTGATCAAGGGGTGGTAACTCATATTACAGGGGGAAACTTTGCACAGAGTTCCATTACGATTAATGGGTGGCTTCGAGATTTCTTGTGGGCACAGGCATCGCAAGTCATTCAGTCTTATGGTTCTTCATTATCTGCATATGGTCTTTTTTTCTTAGGTGCTCATTTTGTCTGGGCCTTCAGTTTAATGTTTTTATTCAGCGGCCGTGGTTATTGGCAAGAACTCATTGAATCTATCGTTTGGGCTCATAACAAATTAAAAGTTGCTCCTGCTACTCAGCCTAGAGCCTTGAGCATTATACAAGGACGCGCTGTAGGAGTAACCCATTACCTTCTGGGTGGAATTGCCACGACATGGGCATTCTTCTTAGCGAGAATTATTGCAGTAGGATAGTGGCTAGGAGGATTTGAAAGGCATTATGGAATTAAGATTTCCCAGGTTTAGCCAAGGCTTAGCTCAGGACCCCACTACTCGTCGTATTTGGTTTGGTATTGCTACCGCACATGATTTCGAAAGTCATGATGATATTACTGAAGAACGTCTTTATCAGAACATTTTTGCTTCTCACTTTGGGCAATTAGCAATAATCTTTCTATGGACGTCCGGAAATCTGTTTCATGTAGCTTGGCAAGGAAATTTTGAATCATGGATACAGGATCCTTTACACGTAAGACCTATTGCTCATGCGATTTGGGATCCTCATTTTGGTCAACCCGCTGTGGAAGCCTTTACTCGAGGAGGTGCTGCTGGTCCAGTGAATATTGCTTATTCTGGAGTTTATCAGTGGTGGTATACAATAGGATTACGCACCAATGAGGATCTTTATACTGGAGCTCTTTTTCTATTATTTCTTTCTACGCTGTCCTTAATAGCGGGTTGGTTACATCTACAACCCAAATGGAAACCAAGCCTTTCGTGGTTCAAAAACGCGGAATCTCGTCTCAATCATCATTTGTCAGGACTTTTCGGGGTAAGTTCTTTGGCTTGGACAGGACATTTAGTTCATGTTGCTATTCCCGCATCCAGGGGGGAGTACGTTCGATGGAATAATTTCTTAGATGTATTACCCTATCCCCAGGGGTTGGGACCCCTTTTGACGGGTCAATGGAATCTTTATGCCCAAAACCCTGATTCGAGTAATCATTTATTTGGTACCGCTCAAGGAGCGGGAACTGCCATTCTAACTCTTCTTGGGGGATTCCATCCACAAACACAAAGTTTGTGGCTGACCGATATGGCTCACCATCATTTAGCTATTGCATTTATTTTTCTCATTGCCGGTCACATGTATCGAACTAACTTCGGAATTGGGCACAGTATTAAAGATCTTTTAGAAGCGCATACTCCTCCGGGGGGTCGATTAGGGCGTGGGCATAAGGGCCTTTATGACACAATCAACAATTCGATTCATTTTCAGTTAGGTCTTGCTCTAGCTTCTTTAGGGGTTATTACTTCCTTAGTAGCTCAACATATGTACTCTTTACCTCCTTATGCATTCATAGCACAAGACTTTACTACTCAAGCTGCTTTATATACTCATCACCAATATATTGCAGGGTTCATCATGACAGGGGCTTTTGCTCATGGAGCTATTTTTTTCATTAGGGATTACAATCCGGAACAGAATGAGGATAATGTATTGGCAAGAATGTTAGACCATAAAGAAGCTATCATATCTCATTTAAGTTGGGCTAGCCTCTTTCTAGGATTCCATACCTTGGGCCTTTATGTTCATAACGACGTCATGCTTGCTTTTGGTACTCCAGAAAAGCAAATCTTGATCGAACCTATATTTGCCCAATGGATACAATCTGCTCATGGCAAGACGACATATGGGTTCGATATACTCTTATCTTCAACGAATGGCCCCGCTTTCAATGCGGGTCGAAGCCTATGGTTGCCCGGATGGTTGAATGCTGTTAATGAGAATAGTAATTCGCTTTTCTTAACAATAGGACCTGGGGATTTCTTGGTTCATCATGCTATTGCTCTAGGTTTGCATACAACTACATTGATTTTAGTAAAGGGCGCTTTAGATGCACGCGGTTCCAAATTAATGCCAGATAAAAAGGATTTTGGATATAGTTTTCCTTGTGACGGCCCAGGGCGCGGCGGTACTTGTGATATTTCTGCTTGGGACGCATTTTATTTGGCAGTTTTCTGGATGTTAAATACCATTGGGTGGGTTACTTTTTATTGGCATTGGAAACATATCACATTATGGCAGGGCAACGTTTCACAATTTAATGAATCCTCCACTTATTTGATGGGATGGTTAAGAGATTACCTATGGTTAAACTCTTCACAACTTATCAATGGATATAATCCTTTTGGGATGAATAGTTTATCGGTATGGGCGTGGATGTTCTTATTTGGACATCTTGTTTGGGCTACTGGATTTATGTTCTTAATTTCCTGGCGGGGGTATTGGCAGGAATTAATTGAGACTTTAGCATGGGCTCATGAACGCACACCTTTAGCTAATTTAATTCGCTGGAGAGATAAGCCCGTGGCTCTTTCCATTGTGCAAGCAAGATTGGTTGGATTAGCTCACTTTTCCGTGGGTTATATATTCACTTATGCAGCTTTCTTGATTGCCTCAACATCAGGCAAGTTTGGTTAATTTAGTTTGTTTTTTTGTACTGTATCAGCACCTAGTTCATTACTCTTGATAGAGAGGGAGGATCTGCCTTTTTAGATTTCTTTTTCTATTTATTTTTCCATCTAGGATTAGAACCGTATACTTGGTAATAATAGCAACGACACATTATGGCAAAAAAAAGTTTGATTCAGAGGGAGAAGAAGCGGCAGAAATTAGAACAGAAATATCATTTGATTCGTCAATCTTTAAAAAAAAAGATAAGAAGCAAAGTTTCTCCCTTGAGTTTGAGTGAAAAAACGAAAATGCGAGAAAAATTGCAATCCCTACCGCGTAATAGTGCACCTACACGCCTTCATCGACGTTGTTTTTTGACCGGAAGACCTAGAGCTAACTATCGACATTTTGGGCTATCCGGACACGTACTTCGAGAAATGGTTTATGAATGTTTGTTACCGGGTGCAACAAGATCCAGTTGGTAAGGATAAAATACCCTTTCGTATTTGTATGGATTTCTGGAATTGATAATCATAGAGGAGCCCTCTTTACCATTCTGTATAAATGGACTATTCTATTTGTATAGATATTGGTAGAGGGGCGTATCCAACCCTCTTTTATCCACTAGTTACCCCTCTTTAGTTTAAGAGTATAGAGCAGTTTGGTAGCTCATAAGGCTCATAACCTTGGGGTTGCGGGTTCGATTCCCACTACCGCCTCCATACTCCTTCTTTATGATATATGCATGATATAATATATACATCATGCATTTGTATCTGGATTTTTTGATTTCCTAAAAGAGTTTTGGTCTAACAGTTTTTTCTCGGAAGAAGCAAAAAAATAAAAGAAAGAATAAAATATGAAAGAAAAGCGTCCATTGTCTAATGGATAGGACAGAGGTCTTCTAAACCTTTGGTATAGGTTCAAATCCTATTGGACGCAATCTTATTTCTATCTATTCTTTAAATAACTATACTAAACTAAAAACAAAGAAAACTTTTTTGCATGATTCAAATGAAAAAGCTTTCTCAACGATTCCTATTCTACTAACAAGAGTAGACATGCAAAATTTATTTGTTACTGAAGAGAAAACCGTTCCAGCTGTTCCTGAATAGCTTCCTTCAAAAGGATTTCCGCTTGCTCGGTGAATGTCTTGCTAGAAGATATAATTTCTTGGAATTGAGGTTTAGTATCTTTTAGATGTTTACGTAACTCATCCAGAAATTTATTTACCTGTTCAATTTCTAACGAATCAAGATATCCTCTTGTTCCGGTATAAATAGTAGCTATCTGCTCTTCCACTGGGAGAGGATTTGCCTGGGATTGTTTAAGCAATTCCCTTAATCGTCGACCCCTTGCCAATTGATTCTGACTTGTTTTATCGAGAGCAGAGGCGAATTGTGCAAAGGCTTGTAACTCTGCGAATTGCGCTAGTTCCAATTTTGATTTGCCAGCTACTTGTTTCATGGCTTTAATTTGAGCCGCGGATCCTACTCTGGAAACAGAAATACCCACATTAATAGCGGGTCGAATTCCGGCATTGAATAGATCCGCAGATAAGAATATTTGTCCATCTGTAATGGAGATTACATTAGTAGGAATATAGGCGGAAACGTCTCCAGATTGAGTCTCAACTATTGGTAAAGCGGTCATACTTCCTTCGCCTAAAAGAGAATTTAATTTAGCGGCTCTTTCTAAAAGGCGTGAATGCAAATAAAAAACATCCCCTGGATAAGCCTCACGTCCGGGAGGTCTTCTTAATAGAAGGGACATTTGGCGATAAGCTTGTGCCTGTTTGGAGAGATCATCATAAATTATTAAAGTATGCCGTTCGCGGTACATAAAATACTCAGCCAGGGCTGCTCCCGTATAAGGAGCGAGGTATTGTAATGTAGCAGGTGAATCCGCCATTTCAGCTACTACAATAGTGTATTCCATGGCCCCCTCCTCATGGAAAGTAGTTACTACTTGAGCTACGGAGGATGCTCTTTGACCGATAGCTACATAAACACATATTACACCTTGC
Source organism: Triticum urartu (assembly GCF_056163025.1). Taxonomy (NCBI): domain Eukaryota; kingdom Viridiplantae; phylum Streptophyta; class Magnoliopsida; order Poales; family Poaceae; genus Triticum; species Triticum urartu. The sequence continues at coordinate 29,082 of NW_028260507.1, forward strand.
CCTTTTTGATTGAGAATTGTATCTGTGGCTACTGCTGTTTTGCCAGTCTGTCTGTCCCCAATAATTAACTCTCGCTGACCGCGCCCTATAGGGATCATCGAATCGATAGCAATAAGCCCTGTTTGAAGAGGTTCGTATACGGAACGCCTGGAAATTATACTTGGAGCAGGAGATTCAATTAAGCGAGATTCGGAAGCTATAATTTCGCCTTTCCCATCAATAGGTTTAGCCAGAGCATTTACAACACGACCCAAGTAAGCCTCACTCACGGGTATCTGAGCAATTCTTCCTGTTGCTTTTACAAAACTTCCCTCTTGTATCATCAACCCATCGCCCATTAATACAATCCCAACATTTTTGGATTCCAAATTCAGAGCAATACCCCTAGTACCTTCTGCAAATTCGACTAATTCACCTGACATTATTTCACCAAGACCTATAATACGAGCAATCCCATCCCCCACTTGAACTACGCGACCTATATTCTCAATCCCTACTTTCCTATTATATTGTTCAATACGTTCGCGGAGAATTTTATGAATTTCGTCGACTCGAAGGGTTGCCATTAGTGTTTCTTGACTCTTTTTTCGGAAGCAAGGGGAAAAATAATGCCTAAATTCTAAACGAAAGTAGAAGTTCAAGGCCTAATTAATTTAATTATTTCTTCCATTCCAGGGACCCGAGAATGCCAATATTAGCACGAATCGTACGGAAATGTAACTCGGTATTCAAACAACTATTCAGAGTTCCTAGAGCTCCTTGTACGGCCTGTTGGAAAACCCGCTGTCGGACCTGATTCATTGCCCTTTGTTTTTCAAAATAAAGGGTTTCGTTTTTAGACTTTTCCAATTGTTCCAAACTAATAGAAGTAGCATTAATCAAATTTGCTTTTTCTCGTTCTATCTCAGAGTATCCATTCATTCGATACTCATCCGCTTCTAGTTCGACTTTCTGTAATCGAATCCGAGCTTTTTCGAGTTGCTCAATGGTCCCTCTACGCAATTCTTCTGAATTTCGAATAGTACTCAAGATCCTCTGTTTTCGATTATCTAATAAATCTTTTAATGAAAGTAGATTATTTTGTAAGTTTACAACTTTTATGATCTCTTCCCGAACCAAACATGAATCTTTCGATTCATTTGGCTCTCACGCTCCTTTTTTTTTTTCTATAGCTATTTCCATATCTTTTTTTTAAGTAATGAGCCTATCCTCTATCTTCTTTTTTATGTTTATATTTCAATATACCGAAACCTATATAAGACTAGATAAATATTAAGAGGACTCTTCCGCCTAGATAAAAATATATCATGGTCAGCAAAGTTGTTTCTTTATTTTTATTTGCCCTCTAGTTAATAATTTCAATTTCATTAAGAAAAACTAACTAAATAAATGGAAAATGAAAATTAATAGAATTCTTTTTTATTTTTTTTTTCTTCAAATCCAAAAAATTTCTCTTTTTTATACATAGGTCGTCGATTCGGCATTGGTTAAAAAAGGGCAGGGTGCCCCCTTTTTTTTCTAGTAAATAGTTCAAACCATTTTATCGATATGAGTGTTCTATATCAGATAAATTTTACATTAGCTATTTCCCGTTTAAATTGGTACTAATACTAATATAGTTGTAGAAAGAGTACCTCTTTTTGCCTGGACTTCAAGCAGTTTAGCTTTAACCGTGTTAATGGTCTCACATTCTTGGTTTATAGAGAATCAAAGTTGATTTACCAATGAGTCGCGAAATGCTATGGTTCTTCCATATGATTTCTGAATTTATTCAGAAGTAATTCGTCGAGATCGTGCACCCTTTTCTTATTTATCCGAAAAATACTAAAAAATATTATAAAGTGCAGCCGGATAGATCCAATCTATTCTTGAAATAGACAACTCGCACACACTCCCTTTCCAAAAAAAATCAAAACACCAACCACTACAGTTAGATTTATTAGATTTGTTGCTAAAATATCGGTATTAAGCCCGAAACTGCCAGCGGATGGCCAGTGAGCTAAAAAAACGAAAGAATGGGTTACATTTTTCATATGCTCTCCTCTTATAGATAGGACGAACAAAGAACAAAGTTTTTCGATCACTTACTTCGCTCGCCCTTTTTTGATCGGTTTTTTTAATGCAAATAGATTCAATCTAGTAATTTCTTTTAGATTAAGTCTTACGTCTTGTTTGACCGGTGAAAGACTTCCTTTGTTGAAATGTTCTGTTCCCAAAATTCCTAAAATAAAAGGAAAAAACTTTCCACTTTCCTAAACTAAGGACGGGAAATAAGAAGGTGAGCATATCTTCTAAATTAATAATACTCAACTCAGCCCTTCCTAGAATGGGGTATTATCTGTCCCGATAAATAGATAATTCCAGGAGTAATAAATAGGAGTAAATTAAATAAAGTATTGATATAATTGGAATTGTGGAAGCAAATACCAATTTACTAAAAAAAGAAAAAAGTATCTAATCGAAATCGAAAGAATTTTTTTTTTAAGATTAAACAAAAGGGTTCGCAAATAAAAGCGCTAGTGCCACAACTAGTCCATAAATTGTTAAAGCTTCCATAAAAGCTAGACTAAGCAATAAAGTACCTCGTATTTTACCTTCTGCTTCTGGCTGTCTCGCAATACCTTCTACAGCTTGTCCTGCAGCAGTACCTTGACCAACTCCAGGTCCAATAGAAGCAAGCCCTACGGCCAATCCAGCAGCAATAACAGAAGCAGCAGCAATTAGTGGATTCATGGTGAGTAGTTCCTCGTGTCAAAAAAAAGAAATGGTTAAGGATACAATCAACCAATAAATTCTTACTTCTAAGCTCTATTGGGGAGAAGTAAAGTAACTAAAAAGTACAAATTGAAATCAAATTGAAATGATAATGTGAATTGTCCGAACTACATAGAAGGGAATTCCATATCCATATATCGGATTAGATAATGAATCTAACCTAGGAATATATAATATAATATCCTATATATATACATTTGTTTCTTCTATTTTGTTTGCATATTTTCTCATTTTCTATTGAATCGGATTCTAAAATCATTGCTTAAAGTGGAAACCTGCATAAAAGAGGACTCCACTTATAGACATTAAGGATATTATAGTATAGATCTAGCCTGACTCCACCCTCCTTAATGCATATATACTTTGAAAATTCCATAATATAGTCTATTCTATTCTCTCTCCTACAACTCTAGGCTATATATTCATACGCATTTCTAACTATTTTTTTGCAACCAAGCAGATTATCTGGAACCATGCATGAATTGAGCTAAGCTGCAAAAAAAAAAAATACTATTTCCAAAAAGAGTCAATTCAATGATGACCCTCCATGGATTCACCTATATAGGCTGCGGCTAATGTTGCAAAAATAAGAGCTTGAATACCGCTTGTAAATAATCCAAGAAACATGACCGGTATAGGGATTACTAAGGGGACTAAAGAAACAAGAACAACAACGACTAATTCATCCGCCAATATATTCCCGAAAAGTCGAAAGCTAAGCGATAATGGTTTTGTGAAATCTTCTAGGATGTTAATTGGTAAAAGGATTGGAGTTGGTTTAATATATTTCTCGAAATAGCTCAATCCTTTTTTGCTAAGACCAGCATAAAAATATGCCGCTGACGTGAGTAAAGCTAAAGCAACAGTAGTATTTATATCATTCGTGGGCGCTGCTAATTCCCCATGGGGTAACTCTATAATTTTCCAAGGTAAAAGAGCACCCGACCAATTCGAAACAAAAATAAAAAGGAACATAGTTCCAATAAAGGGAACCCAGGGACCATATTCTTCTCCAATCTGAGTTTTGCTCAAGTCTCGAATAAACTCAAGGACATATTCAAAAAAATTCTGACCGTCGGTCGGGATGGTTTGTGGATTCCGAACAGCTATGACAACTGAACCTAGCAAGATAGTAATTACGACCCAAGAAGTGATGAGTACTTGGGCATGAATTTGGAAACCTCCTATTTGCCAATAGAAGTGTTGGCCTACTTCTACACCCGATATATCGTATAACCCCTTGAGTGTTTTAATGGAACAAGGTATAATATTCATATTGTCCTCTGATAAAAATTGAACTTCAAAAAAGGAATTCTTTTGATTCAACCATCTCTTTCTCAACTCAGCAACTTGAAGTATTAATCTTATATTTAGGATACCAAGAAAGCACATCAGATCATAATATATATCAATACCCTCTAATATATATCAATATTCCCCTTCTTTTTTCTATGCAAAAAAAATTCTATGCAAAAAAAAAGATATAGTAAAGTAAGTGATTCCATAAATTTACGCAGTTGCCCAAGAATTCACTATATATTCTTAATCAACGATTTCTTATATAGAGAGAACGGCCCTCACAAATTGAAAATACTAATTTGTTAAGAATCAATCGAATTGAAGTCATAGTGTCATCGTTGGCTGGAATCGATATATTCGCGAGATCCGGGTCACAATTTGTATCGACTAAAGAAATAGTAGGAATCCCCAAAATGGCACATTCCCGAAGAGCTATATACTCTTTTTGCTGATCAAGGACGATCACAATGTCTGGCAATCTCGTCATATATTTGATCCCGCCGAGATACCTTTGCAAAGTAGATAATTTTCTCTTCAAGATTGCCACATCTCTTTTTGGGAGATGGTGGAATTTTCCCATTTTTTCTTCTGCTCTTAAGTCTCTAAATTGAGAAAGTCTAGTTTTCGTAATCGACCAATTCGTTAACATACCACTGAACCACTTTTTATTAACATAATGACAACGAGCCCTTATTGCAGCTGATGCTACTAAATCTGTTGCTCTTTTTTTGGTACCAACAATTAAGAAACTTTTTCCCTGACTTGCTGCATCAAAAACTAAATCACAAGCTTCTGATAAAAAACGAGCCGTTCTAGCGAGATTTATAATATGAGTACCTTTACGCTTTGCCGAAATGTAAGGGGCCATTTTAGGATTCCATTTCTTAATACCATGACCAAAATGAACTCCTGCTTCTATCATCTCTTTCAAATTAATGTTCCAATATCTTCTTGTCATTTTTTCCACACTTCCTTTTTTTTAATCCTACCATTCCATTACGGAATTTAGTTCTTTTTGAAGATTAAGAAAGATCCGAAATAGCTTGAAATAAATAATAATTGTTCCGAGAGAACCTTGTACTAAGATAAGAGTTGGCCATTGATACATGGTATAAACATAACCACCTTAATGAATTAACTGACTTGTTTTACTTATTAAAATAAAAATCTTAAAAATCTAAAATTTGACCTGTTAGTGTTCTAAGTTCAAAAGTCTAGTAAAGTAAAAAATATTTTTATGGGGGTTCTTATGTCTCATAAAAATTGTTTGTTACGTCAGAATCTGAAGAAACTAATTCTGTATGGAGAAACAAAAAATCTCTCATTTCCGACGCGAATAGATTTTTTTTTTTTATTTCGAAATAAAGGTTCTTGTCTTGTGGGGAACGATGCACAAATTTTTGGAATCCGGTACCAACAGGTATAATCCCCCCCAGAACTACGTTTTCTTTCAAGCCTTTCAACCAATCAATGCGACCTCGTAGGGCAGCTTTTGCTAAAACTCGAGCAGTTTCTTGAAAACTTGCTTCAGATATGAAACTTTGGGTATTCAGGGAAGCCCTTGTTATTCCCAATAAGATTGCCCGATAATAGATCGATTCATCCAAAGCTCGTCCTGCTCGTTCCGCTCGCAATAGTCCGATTAATTCCCCAGGCGAAAAAACATTAGACATTCCATCTTCGGAAACCCGCACTTTTGATGTTACTTGGCGTATAATAATCTCTATATGTCTATTATGGATCTGTACCCCTTGGGATCGATAAACCTTTTGGATTTTATTAACCAAAGAGATACGACTTTGGGCTATGGTTAGCTCAGCTCCAATCAAGAATCCCCAAGGGACCCCAAGAATTCTTGGTATACGCTCATTCCAATCCTCAATTCTCCTTTCGAGATTCGGGGATAATGAATCAATTGAACGCGCTTCAAAGATTTGTTCCACTTTTGGAAGACCTTGCGTTATGTCACTAGATCTCGATTTTTCATATATAAACGTAACTAACCTATCTCCCTTGTAAAGGATTTCTCCATAATGACCATTAACAGTTGCTCCTGTAGTGGCCAAATAAGGTTTAGCTGCTCTTATAACAAAGGAATTCATATTTACAATGAAAATTTGACCGGATTTTTTTATGTGCGATTTAAATAGACATACATTTTCACAAATAAATTGTCCAAGGTGAATTATTGCCAATGTCTCTTCCCAAGAATCATGATGGACAAAGTGACAATTCAAAAGGAATGGATCCAACATTATGTTACTATCGAAATTAGAAATCCTTTTATTTTCATCTATTAAAGAGTATTTAAGTTCTTGAAGTACTTGGAAGGTTTGTTTTAAATTGTCAACGAACAAATATTTTTTTAACAGGATTTTATTATGCGTTAGTAAATAGTAAGATGAAGAAAAATGCGATATACTAGCTACAATAGCGCCTAAGGGCCCAAAAATTTCTCGAATAGGAATTCTAGGATTCCATTCTTTTATCGCATTGGGATGTTTTGAATTCTTGAATAAACCAATTCGAGAACAGTTGGATGCCGACAAAATCATCAAAGAGTGGTATTCTTTATTTCGATTCAACAAAGTGCCAATAGCTTCTGGATGTTGGCTAAGTGATTCAATCTTCGCCTTGGAATAAAAAGAATTGATATTGGCGCGATCTAACCTATTATGGGGAATCGGTCCTGCACTTGTCCTACCATACCTTTTTCGTGTATACGAAATAGTGGACTTGACTAACTCAATTCTTAGGAAATCGCGAATAAGATCATTTGCTCTTACCTCAACAAGGGAAGCACCAGCCTTTTCTTTTTCTTCTTGTTCCCAATTCACTACTAAGCAAGTTCTAACAAATTGACTATTTGTGTGATAAATTCTTTGAGTTAACTTGCTATTTTCATGAGAAATAAAATTGACAAGTCGAATTTGGAGATTATTTTCTTCTTGCAAGAGATCCTGCGGGAAAAGTGTTGCTAAATTTCTTCCTTCGTCCATTTCATATGCCACTGTAGGGCGAACGGAAACAAAATACTTTTCCTTGCTCTTGAGAATTTTTTTCCGTTGAACATAGACCCAATTTTTCCTTTTTTTTGATTCCTTAGAATCTTTTTTTTGTCTTTCTGGCGGTATCAAACAGCCACCTAATATCTTATCCGCCTCTTCAGGAAAATGAATATCTCCGGAAAATATTTTGAGTTCCGTATGGCTTTTTTTTCTCTTCACTCGGACCAGTCCGCCTAGTCGACTTCTTGTATTTTTTGTGAGTTGTGTATTCACTCCAATAATACTATTGTCAAGTATCTTTAGGGATGAAGATCTCGGCAAGATATGAAGTTCTTGAAGAATGAAAAAAAACCGATCTACTTCTTTTTGGTATTTTAGACTAAATTCTTTTGTTCCTCGATGCTCAATCAAACCCTCTTTTTTTAAGATGGAATCTTCCTCTGGGCTCTCGTATTCGTCCTCTGAATCTTCTTCTGAGTCTTCCTCTAAAGTACCATATTTTTCCTCTGCGCTTTCCCCGGGGCTGCCATATTCGTCTTCTGAGTCTTCCTCTAGAGTTCCATATTCGTCCTCTTGGGTCCTATATTTGCTCTCTGGGCTCCCATATTCCTCTTCTGAGTCTTTCTCTAAAGTCCTATATTCGTTCTCTGGGTTCCCATATTCGTTTTCTGGGCTCCCATATTCGTCTTCTAGGGTTTCATATTCGTATTCGTCTTCTAGGATTCCATATTTAGATTCTTCTAGGGTTTCATATTCATATTCGTCCTCTCGGGTCCTGTATTCGTCTTCTAGGGTCTCATATTCCTCTTCTGAGTCTTCCGCTCGAGTCCTATATTCTTCTTCTAGGGTCCTATATCTAAATTTAACAATTCCTGAACCCTTTTTATCTTTTCTGTATCGGGGATCGTCAAAATAAGCAAAAATAGTATTTCTACGTAAAACACCCATAAGGGGGATTTCAATCGAAATCCCAAAACAGGATATTAGTTCTTTCTCTTGTTCTTGATGATATTGTAATGGAATGACGAACCTATTTCTTCGCTTTTTCGCCAACAAATCTGAATTATCTTGAAAAATAGAAGGATAGATAAAATTCCAATGGCCATTGGACATGATTCGATCCGACGTTGAATAATCAAGAATTTCCCTATCTTTTTTACCATAAGTATTCATTTGATCTTGATCCTTGTGGAGTGAAAAAGACGCTATACTGGATCTGCACATACTTACTGACAATATCCATAAATGGCTTGTTTTTGGTAATCGGCGAAGATTACCATATTGATATTCGGGCGCATGGTAAACATCAGTACTCCAGTGCATTTCGCCGTCTGATTCAGAATAAATATGCTTTTGTACCCTTTCTTTAAAATGTAAAGTGGACGTTCCGGCACGAATCTCCGCAATTACTTGTTCGGATTTTACATATTGATCATTTTGCACTAGAATCAAGCTTTTTGAGGGAATATTCACACTATATAGAATATCTTGACTCTGAATAGTTACATGCAAGTCTATATAACATAGAAAAGCAGGCTGCCCATGACGGGTACGTGTGGGGTGAACCAAATTCTCATTGAATTTTATTTTTCCATTCGAAGGGGATCGTACAAGGTCGGCAGTACCCCCTGTGAATACTCCGCCAGTATGAAAAGTTCTTAATGTTAGTTGAGTCCCTGGCTCCCCAATTGATTGACCTGCAATAATACCTACGGCTTCTCCCAATTCGACCAGATCACTATGAGTAGGACTCCGGCCATAGCATAATTGACAGATCCAAGAAGTGCTTCGGCAAGTAAAGGGGGTTCTAATATATATTGGTTGTGCTCGAAATGGTTGTGCTCGAAAGGCAGTTATGAATCGATTGACTAATCCAATTCCAATATCTTGATTTCGCGCGGCAATGCATCGTGAACCGATATATATATCGTCTGCTAATACACGACCAATTAGTGTTTGGACAAAAAGTTTTTCCGTCATCCCATTTTGAGGACTTACAGAAATACCTCGGATAGTACCACAATCTCTTCTACGCACAATAATATGTTGAACTACTTCAACAAGTCTACGTGTAAGATATCCAGCATCTGCTGTTCGCACAGCAGTATCTACAACCCCTTTGCGGGCTCCATAGCAGGAAATTATATATTCTGTCAAAGAAAGTCCCTCGCGTAAATTGCTTTGAATAGGTAAATCAATCATTTGTCCTTGAGGGTCCGACATTAATCCTCTCATACCTACTAATTGGTGTACTTGAGATGCATTTCCTCTGGCTCCTGAAAAAGACATTAGATAGACTGGATTAGAAGGATCCGTTATCCGAAAATTTGAATTCATTTCTTGTTTCAAATATTCACTTGTCGCATACCATATCTCAACAGATTGGCGTAATTTTTCTACCGCGTGTACAGCCCCATAATAATAGTGTTTCTCCAAAAGAAAACTCTGTTGTTCCGCGTCTTGGACTAACCATCCCTTAGAGGGTATTGTTAAAAGATCCTCGATTCCTAACGAAATCGATGTAGTAGTGGCTTGATGGAAGCCCAGAGTCTTTAGTTGATCCAGTATATGGGATGTATATCCCATTCCAAAATGATCTATTAATCTGCTAATAAGTCGTTTCATACCAGTTCCGTCTATCTCTTTATTATGAAAGACCAGATTGGCCCGTTCCGCCATACATAAGTACCCCCTTTTCGGCTGAGTAGGATTCGACAATTGCTGAGTAGGATTCGACAATGGGCCTGAGTCAGTGATTCGAAAATTTAATTAACTTAATTGCCTCAATCTCAATCTGGATTCGCGTGGCAAATAATGATGATACTAGGGAAATCGGAATGCCCCCCGAAAGGGGAGGGGCATCGCCGAATCTAACTTTCTTGTTTAGGTAGTGTATGAATAGGCCTGACTAAATCCTTGTATGGCTTCCTCTATTTCTCTATAAAAAGAAATATGACCAAGAGTGGTTCGAATGTATATCGAACGAATTTCTTTTTTTCTATTTCCCATTATTAGATAGTGGGCATAAATCTCATGATAAGTCCCCAAAGATTCATATTGAACTTCAATCGGAACTTCTCTTGACCCAATGACGCGTTGATCCAGGTTCCATCGTAGCCACAAGGGACTATCTAAACTGATTAGTTTTTGTCTATAAGCTCCCAGTGCATCATAAGAACTAGAAAAATGGGGTTCTTTATCTTTCCTATATTTAAAATTATTATTATTATTGTAATTTACTTTTAGATTTGGGTAGTTTCTGCAACTATTATATCTATTTGCACAAATACCTCGACGCTTTCCAATCGTTAATACATAAAGCCCGATAAGCATGTCTTGGGTTGGTACGCAAATAGGATCCCCAATAGCGGGAGATAAGAGATTCATATGAGAAAACATAAGTAAACGGGCTTCTGCCTGAGCTTCCAAGGATAAAGGTAGATGAACAGCCATTTGATCTCCATCAAAGTCCGCATTGAAACCCTTACACACTAATGGGTGTAAAGAAATAGTACGCCCCTCTACTAAAGTGGGTTGAAAGGCCTGTATGCCTAATCTATGCAGGGTAGGTGCTCTATTTAACAGTACAGGATGTCCCCGCATAACTTCTTGAAGTATTTCCCATACAATGGGTTCTTTTTCCCAAATTTTCCTTTTAGCAATCCTTACATTAGAAGTGGCGCGTTTCGTGATTAAATCGCGAATTACAAATAGCTGAAAAAGCTTTATTGCTATCTCTAGAGGTAATCCACATTGATGTAATGAAAGCGAAGGACCCACAACAATGACAGAACGCCCCGAGTAATCGACCCGTTTCCCAAGCAGAGTCTCGCGAAACCTTCCCTCTTTACCTTCAATTACATCTGAAAGTGATTTGTATACTTTATTGTGACCATCCCTCGTCGGTTGCCCGCGGGACCCACTATCAAGAAGTGTATCCACGGCTTCTTGTACCAATTTTTCCTGGCACATTACTAAATCTGCTGGCGCTAATTCACTTCTTTTTAATAGATAGGCAAGATTGTTGTTCCGACGGATAACTCTCTTATAAAGTTCATTAATGTCTGAAGTCACTACTTTATCTCCAGACCTATAAACAATAGGTCTCAATTCGGGAGGAAGAACCGGTAATAAGCACAAAACCATCCATTCTGGTTCTACATTTGTTTGAATAAAATGTTTCGCCAATTGCATGCGTCTAATCAAAAAAACTTTTCTTATTCGTCTTTTTCTATCTTCCCACTCATCTCCACTATACCCCTCGTCTTCTAATTCCTTCCATTCGACCAAAGAATTCTCTATAATAATTCGCAAATCCAAATCTGCTAATTGTTCTCTAATAGCACCTGCTCCTGTCGCAATTTCCCGATTTCGAAATGTTGCAAAGCCTGGGGTAGAAAAAAAGGGAGAAATGCTGTGGTTACAGGATGCAATTTCCTCTTCGAATAAACCTCGTAATCGTAAAAAAGTGGGTTTTTTAGTGCTGGGCCTAGCAAAAGAGAAATCGCCGTATACTAGGCCCTCCAACTTCTTAAGAGGTTTATCTAAAAGATTCGCGATATAACTAGGAAGACCTTTCAAATACCACACATGAGTCACGGGACATGCGAGTTTGATGTATCCCATTTGATATCTTCGTATCCGAGAATCCACAAATTCGACCCCGCATTTTTGGCAAAATCTTTCGTCTTCGTTTTCAGCTCCGCTCGCTCGAGAATTGCCACAAGCGCAAATCCCGCTTTTTATGGGTCCAAAGATTCTTTCGCAAAACAATCCATCTTTTTCTGGTTTATCGGTTTTATAATGAAAAGTAGAGGGCCTTGTGACTTCGCCAACGACTTCTCCATTAGGTAGGTTTTTGTTAGCCCAAGCCTTTATTTGTTGAGGGGAAA
>NW_028260508.1:0-41048 GCF_056163025.1 Triticum urartu
CTACTTCAACGATCTTTGATGGTTATAGGGGTATCCAAAGTACAAACCTGATGGTTGTTTGTTATCCCAACCATTCTTCCCAGCCCTGATACCGATCAGGAAAGGGGTAATTTCTAACAAAGTTTTTCTCTTGTTGATTCCTATTTCTAGGTGTAGTGCTTTTCTCCCCTATGCTGCCTACGGATACTAATAGAGTAGGATTGGCCTGTAATCCATACCATACCATATCCTGTAGGTGTAACCTTTCGCTCAATACTCAAATCTACAATTGAAGTATCTGAAGCCGCATCAATCGAGGATACACGACGGAAGGAATTGTTAGTTCGCCTCACCTTCCCGAAGCGTGGGTTTGTTTGCTTTACAAATTTGGTTCTCTCTATGCCAACCCCCCTCTCTTTTTCGTAAGACTGAGGTATAGGTAGGGCTAAAAAAAAGCAAAAAAAAGAGTCAAATCGCACCATCTCTATAATAAGTAAATGCCTTTTTTTTCTCCTGAGGTTGTCGGAATTATTCGCAATAAAATATTGGCTACAATTGAGGAGGTCTTATCAATGAAATTTCCATTTCCACGGGATCTAGGCATAATTCCCAACCCATTCTATATAGAATTGTTTTCATTCCTTCACAAAATAACATAAAAACAAACACATTCGATTCTTATAATTATAAATAGATTGATCCATATGCTCTACTCTAAATCCATATGCTTTAAATGGATAAGAGAGATATGGATTTTCCGCTCAGCTCAAATTGTATCCTTTTCCTTCTGCTTGGACACGAAGAGATATGAAATATTTGACTAAGACTGGATTTCATTCCACTTTCCTATTTCTGAACAACAACTTATGTTATCAACTATTTCGTGTTTTCAAAGTTATTAATTGTCTCATACCCTATTTTTGATTTCGATAGTATGGTGTAGCGTATCTTATGCAAACGGAATTCTAAGGTTTCTTTATTTTATTATGCAATAAGAAGAATTCTTCCATTTTCTTTTTTCTTTAGTTGCGGGAAAACCCAAATTAAAACTTTTATTTTATAGCGAGCGCAATTTCTAGTAAAAAATCCTGTATCCTTCCACTTAGATCAAAAGGAATTTTTCCAATAGAACTATGGAACCCCGAGTGGTTGCGGTTGTACCTGTACTGCAGGAATAAGAAAACTCGCTATTCACTCAGTTTATTTTCCATAATAAGTTATGTAGGAGAGATGGCCGAGCGGTTCAAGGCGTAGCATTGGAACTGCTATGTAGACTTTTGTTTACCGAGGGTTCGAATCCCTCTCTTTCCGTTTTTCTTAATTCATCAACGTTAAGGATCACAATGTATCAAATCAAATAACAATTTTTTCCAGCAATAATATAATATCTTATATTATCTTATTTTGATTTAATAGAAATTAGAAATTCTCTATAGCAAATTACTGTGGTATGTAAAATACACATAGAGGAAAAAAGAAAAAAGGATCCTAATCCTAGGGTTAATCAATTTTAGCTAGTTGATGGGAAAATACAAATTAATGGTAATGGTCTTAGGGCGATTTAGTTCGGGGAAAGGGGAAGGGGAAGAAAATTCTATGAACCTTTCCTTTTTTCGTTAAGTTCAAGTCTGACGAGAGTAATATTCTACAACTAACAACTCATTTATTTTGAGACCGACCCACTTCCTATCTAGGATTTTATTTACTAGTCCTTTATATTCCAACGTGTCAATCGCCAAATGCTTTGGCAATTTCCCCGGGTCCGATGAAGCAATATAATTTTGAACCAGACCTTTTGATCTTTGGTTATCTTTCGTAGTAATAATATCTCGGGGTTTGCAACGAAAACTTGGTATATTGACTATACGACCATTAACTAAAATATGTCTATGGTTGACTAATTGGCGGGCCCCAGGAATGGTTGAAGCCATACCCAATCGAAAAAGGATATTATCCAAACGCATTTCAAGTAATTGTAGTAAAACCTGGCCTGTTGACCTTTTTGCTTTTCCAGCGATATGTACATATCTAAGTAATTGTCGTTCTGTCAGACCATAATGAAAACGCAATTTCTGTTTTTCTTGAAGACGAATACGATATTGCTCCTTTTTCCCAGAATTGAATTTTTTTTTAAGATTACTTCCGGATTTAGGTGTTTTTCTAGTGAGTCCTGGTAAAGCTCCCAGACGGCGTATTTTTTTTAAACGAGGTCCTCGATAACGGGACATGAAGACTCCTTTTTTTATTTTATTGAAATTTCATTTTACACAATTAATTTCATTGTATTTACATTACAGAATACATCGAAATTAAAACTGAATTAAACTACAGGATAAACAGAGTAAAATCAACTAAAGTACCCCAAAAAATGGAATTTCATCAAAATCTTTTTTTTTTGTATATATATTATTTATTTTATTGTTTTGTATCTAGCAAAATTGTAAGGTAAAAAACATAAAAGATCCTGGATTCTCCATTTAATTCGGAAAAAAAGAGATTCTTGTTCGTAGAACATCGATAGAGAAAAAAAAGCCGACTATCGGATTTGAACCGATGACCCTCGCATTACAAATGCGATGCTCTAACCTCTGAGCTAAGTGGGCTTACATAACGGAAATAGTGTAACAAATAGAAATAGGTATAGTATAGGAAATCCGTAAAATCTCAGATATTAGTTATTAATCTTAGCTATTAACTAGTTCTAAATTTGAAGTTATACTTATAAAAATAAAAAAATACTAAAACTTCTTAAAGATAAAGTTAGCTTGATATGCTTAACTATAGGATATTAAAAAATAAAATTATAGAATTTATTGGTATTTTCATTCGATCATTATAGACTTTATTATTTGTTAATAATTTGAGGATTAATATTTCACTAAGGGGAACATAGAGTCAGAGTAAATAAAATTGCTAATTCTGATTAGAAAAAAAGAATAAATATCAAGCGTTATAGTATAATTTTGAATACTATAAAAAAGTAAGACGGGAGGTGGGGGAGATAAAAACTTTTGGATATATTGATTCGGATTGAATTGCAAATACATCAAGGATAGAATCAATTCAATTCTGAATTGCAATAAGCAAGCGAGGTCTCTCAAATAGAGTCGAACTGAACTGCTAGACTACGTTGAGTGATGAACTCAATGATTCAAAAAAAAAACTAAGAGATGGATGAAATTACACAAGGAATCCTGGTCTCAAAGAAGAGGGAAATGGGGATATGGCGAAATCGGTAGACGCTACGGACTTGATTGTATTGAGCCTTGGTATGGAAACCTGCTAAGTGGTAACTTCCAAATTCAGAGAAACCCTGGAATTAAAAAAGGGCAATCCTGAGCCAAATCCGTGTTTTGAGAAAACAAGGGGTTCTCGAACTAGAATACAAAGGAAAAGGATAGGTGCAGAGACTCAATGGAAGCTGTTCTAACGAATCGAGTTAATTACGTTGTGTTGTTAGTGGAATTCCTTCTAGTTCTAAATTAGAGAAAGAGGGGTTTTATACCTTATACATTTAATAAACACGTATAGATACTGACATAGCAAACGATTAATCACAGAACTCATATTATATTCTAATTATAATATAGGTTCTTTATCTTTTTTAAAAATGAAATTAGAAATGATAATGATTATGAAATAAAAAACTCATATCATAATTTTTTTTTTTCATTATTGTGAATCCACTCCAATCGAATATTGAATAATCAAATTCTTCAATTAAAATTCAAAGTTTTCGAGATCTTTAAAAAAGTGGATTAATCGGACGAGGACAAAGAGAGAGTCCCATTCTACATGTCAATACTGACAACAATGAAATTTCTAGTAAAAGGAAAATCCGTCGACTTTATAAGTTGTGAGGGTTCAAGTCCCTCTATCCCCAAATCCTCTTTTATTCCCTAACTATACTATATTATTATTATTTATCCTCTTTTTTTTTTTCTTTTTATCAATGCACTTTTTTTTCTTTTTATCAATGCAATGGGTTTAAGATTCATTAGCTTTCTCATTCTACTCTTTCACAAAGGAATGCGAAGAGAACTCAATGGATCTTATCCTATTCATTGAATAGATTTCTTTTTTATTAGAGTATCGGCAAGAAATCTTGGTTATTCACTCTATTTTTAAGTTTTATTTAAGTAAACCATGCACAATGCATAGGACTACCCCCCCCATTTTCAAATTTAAAATTTGAAATACTTTAATTAATTTTTAGTCCTTTTAATTGACATAGATACAAATACTCTACTAGGATGATGCACAAGAAAAGGTCAGGATAGCTCAGTTGGTAGAGCAGAGGACTGAAAATCCTCGTGTCACCAGTTCAAATCTGGTTCCTGGCAGAGAAAAAAAAAAAAAAGATCCACCGAATAGGTATTGATCCAAATACCTCGAGATGGATTGTGATACATATTCATTAATAATATTTATTCATCTAAGTGGATAAATCTATAATATAAATATAGAGGCACTTCTTTTTCTTTTTAAAGAAGTTTTAAAATATATCTTTTCTTTATGATAAAGAAGGGGGTGAGATTCCCCTTTATTTTTTTGCGTTTCTTAATTTTGTATTCCGCTATTCCGACGAATATTTTTTTAGTCTTGCTTATCTTTATCTTATCTTATTTTCCTAGTTGTGCTAAGTAATGTGCGCGGTACAAAGTTCCTGGTAGAGAACTTCTCTTGAGTCATCCTATTTTTCTGTTCATATGAAGGAAATTAATATGCGATTTTCAAAATAGGGGAATCCAAATGAAACCCTTTTTTTGCTCAGTCTATCTGGAATGCTTTTGTATAATTAGGAATTAATTATAAATAGGTATTCCGTTTCATCTAGGAAAAGAACCTAAAAATATTCCTTGACTTGAATAAAATCTGGAGTTGTGTTGTATAAGTGAGCATGAATTTCTTATCATTCAATGAGCATCTTGTATTTCATAAAAATTGGGGGTTATATAATCCTTACGTAAGGGCCAGCCTATCCAACTTTCAGGCATTAGGATACGTTTAAGGCGCGGATGATTATCATAAGAGATTCCCACCATATCATAAGATTCGCGTTCTTGAAAATCGGCACTTCTCCAAATCCAGAAGACAGACGGAATTCTAGGATTATCCTTTTGGGCAAAGACTTTTATGCAGACTTCTTCTGGATTATCTATACCATATTGTATTCTCGTAAGATGATACACGCTAGCTAAAGATCCACCGGGTGCTACATCATAAGCACATTGGGAGCGTAAATAATTGTAACCATATACATATAAAATGACAGCAATGGAATCCCAATCCCCTGCTTTTATTTGTAAAGTCTCTATTCCTCGGTGATCAAAGCCCAAAGATCTATGAACCACCTCATGTTTGACTAGCCAATTAGATAACCAACCCTGCTGCATTGTCTTCATCTCTCCCTCTTTGTATAAATATTTCACATTTCGGATGCAAGTTTGAAAGATTGCCCTGCTTTTTATTTTTCTACACAAAAGAGCCCCTCTCCTAATTCACTAATTTGTAGGAAGGTACTGAACTTTTGGATTTGAAAAAAGTTTCAGAAGATATATCTAATGTAGATGGTGATTGATAGAGCAATTCTTGCTCATAAGTTCCTGTATGAGTACTGCGCCTAACATAAAGCTTGTGACTGGTAGTAAAACATCTATTTTTATTTTGAGATAGAGTTTGATCCTCAACTATTTCTCGCGATATCTTCTTACGAAGTTTTGTTAGGGCATCTATAACTGCCTCCGGTTTAGGTGGGCAGCCCGGCAAGTAGACATCCACAGGAATTAACTTATCAACTCCCCGAACAGTACTATAGGAATCCGTACTGAACATTCCCCCTGTAATAGTACAGGCTCCCATAGCAATGACGTATTTTGGTTCAGGCATTTGCTCGTATAATCTCACTAAAGAGGGAGCCATTTTCATTGTTACCGTACCGGCTGTTAAAATTAGGTCTGCTTGCCTAGGACTTGATCTTGGTACCAATCCATAACGATCAAAGTCGAATCGTGAGCCTATTAATGAAGCAAATTCAATGAAACAACAACTGGTACCGTATAGAAGGGGCCATAAACTGGAGAGTCTTGACCAATTCGAAAGATCATTTGGTGTAGTTGAAATAACAGAATTGGAACTTGTTTGGTCAAGTAAGGGAAACTCAATCAAATTCATAACTGTCTCAATAGAATCTTTTCCTTCTTTTTTTTTGTCTAAATATTCAGTTAAGACCATTCCAAGGCTCCTTTTCGCCATGCATAAACTAAACCAACAACTAAGATAAGCACGAAAATCAAAGCTTCGATAAAAACGGATACACCCAATACGTCGAAACTCATTGCCCAAGGGTATAGAAAGACGGTTTCCACATCAAAAACAACAAAAACGAGCGCAAACATATAATAGCGTATTCGGAATTGTACCCAAGCCCCTCCCATGGGTTCTATACCCGATTCATAACTAGAAAGCTTCTCTGGTCCTTCACTAACCGGGGCTAAAAGTCCTGAAATCGAAAATGCCAAAATAGGAATAAGGCTTGCTATTATTAGAAATGTCCAAAAAATATCATATTCGTGAAGCAGAAACATAATGTACTCCCATTAATGTGGAATAGGCGGAACTTAAATTAGTCAATTCAATTCAGCATTGTCAATTTATCCAGAACTTCTCTCTTTTCCTCGGTGAAACAAGAATCTTTTTTGTTCAAACAAAAGCGCTTAGTTTAAGTTTAGCCTTTGTTTCCTCTGTGCTGCATCTTCTTTAAAGATTCATCCAATGGAATCCCAACTCCCTTTCTTTTGGATTTCCATTCTATTTAGATATGGTGTATGTAGATCTAATTCTTATATAAAGAAAACTTTCTCGTTTCACTTTGTCTCGCTTTCTCTAGAATCTCTAGAAAAAAGAATAGCTCTATCCTTTATTTAATATTTAATAATAAAATAATAAGAGACTATTAAATAAAAATGAGAATACTACTAAATTAGAACCTAATTAAGATAGTAGGACTAATCTATGCAGTATAATTAATGAGAAGTAATACTATAAAATAAAAATAAAGAACTCTATTTCAGAACTATGAGACAGAATATTCTGTTTTCTTATTTACTCTTTACTTTATTTTTTCTATTTAAAGTTGATCAATTTACATAATGTATCTATAAACAAAGTAATAAATATACTTAAAACAAAGTAGGAATTCGCAAAATGGATAAAATCATTGCAGTTATTATAGGGAAGTCTAGAGATATCCTATTTGAAGGAGGACGGGATTCAAATCAGGGAAAGGATCCTTTCTTCTATTGATTTGATAGAAATTCGTTTTTCTTTTCCTGTCTGTATGATTTTGATTTTCGATGAATGAGCCTTTGGTAATGCTTTTATCTCTATTCTATGTCGCAGGCGCCTATCCAGTCTATAAACAAATACTAATGAGAAAATGAAAACTATACTAAACTAAAGAAAACATAGGATAGAGATCCTAAAATCTAAAAAAGGGCATATTAGGGCTATACGGATTCGAACCGTAGACCTTCTCGGTAAAACAGATCAAACGGATTATTATCGAAATGATTTGAACTGTTTCAAAGACCCAACATGCATTTTTTTGCATTGGGCTCTTTCATAAACTGATTTAAAGATCAGTTAGTCCACCATAGTTTTTCTTTACGGAAAGATAATGAGATGGCTCCCTGTGCTCTGATTGATTTTTTGTATTATGATCTATCTAGGAGCAATACCAAAGTGTTTCAAAGGAGGATTACCTTGACTTAGGTCTGCCTCCGGTCTAAATTAAATCAACCTAAGTGAAATGGAGTCTCTATCGTTCCACTGCAAGAGTTAACTATGAGACTTCATACACCTTAAAGTTCATAGAACGAAAAGAAGTTTTTTGGAGGCCCTTATCCTCATTACGCCTAGCATTTAGTGGGCTGGATATTTACCTTATCAACTAGCAAATCCATAAGGGTTCTATTTGATTAGGCACCTGAATTGGCACCTGAATCGGACTGAACCGACTGTTTGTCAGGCTACTGTTCTCCTATTCTCTCGAATCTATGAAGTAAGACATTGATTTTGCAATAAGATCGATTATGTTCATTGCATAATAAGCTCCTTTGAAAAGCATTGGCGCACGTGTAAACGAGTTGCTCTACCGAACTGAGCTATAGCCCTTATCAGAGATATCTTAACATATAGATAATTTCTTGTCAAGATGAATATTTTCTAATGCCAGAGGATACCCCTTTGATCTGTATCTGTTTAGTATTTAGTTTAGTATTTAGTATATAACAGACCAATAACAGAGCGGTATTGCTTAGAAAAGGGATTCAATATATAATCGATCGAAGTAATGGGTCTTCCTTTGTGGTGATAAATTGCCTACTTAACTCAGTGGTTAGAGTATTGCTTTCATACGGCGGGAGTCATTGGTTCAAATCCAATAGTAGGTAAGTAGGTAGAAAAATTACTAGATAGCATTGGACTTACTTCGCTTCGCTATCTAATAACTTTTTCTACCCCTCTTCCCTTTTTCTTTGTATCAACTATAAACCACTGGATTGTCTTCAATTGGATGGGGGAATCCAATTGACAGCCTCGATTCGTATCCTAGCTCGTCTGAGAGCGAGCTTCGCTTCAACCAAATCTTTCGTACCCTCAGCTTTACTCAAGTTAGCTTCGGCTATTTCAAGTGCCTTTTGAGCTTCTTCCGGATCAATATCACTACCCAGTTCCGCATCATTTCCTAAAATGATGATCTCATTATTAACTATTCTCGCAAAACCGCTCCACAGAATCGCTGTTAACCATTGGTCGTTGAGGAGGCGTATTCTCAAAGGACCCATATCTACTGCTGTGTTAATGGGGGCGTGGTTTGGTAATACGCCAATTTGGCCACTATTAGTGGATAAAATGATTTCTTTCACTTCACAATCCCAAATAATTCGCTTAGGAGTCAGTACATAAAGATTTAATTTCATTTCTTCGATTTGTTCTCCTCTTCTAAGGTTATAGCTTTCGTGCTAGCTTCATCGATGTTACCCACCAAATAAAAAGCCTGTTCAGGTAGGCCGTCTAATTCTCCGGAAAGGATTAGTTGAAATCCCCTAATAGTTTCCGCAAGAGCAACATACTTTCCTGGAGAACCAGTAAAAACTTCTGCCACAAAGAACGGTTGTGATAAGAAACGCTCAATTTTTCTTGCTCTTGCTACAGTTAAACGATCCTCTTCCGATAATTCATCCAAGCCAAGAATTGCGATAATGTCCTGAAGTTCTTTGTAACGTTGTAAAGTTTCCTTAACTCTTTGCGCAGTTTCATAATGTTCGTTGCCAACGATCCGAGGCTGTAACATAGTCGAGGTTGAATCTAAAGGATCTACTGCTGGATAAATACCCTTGGAAGCTAATCCTCTGGAAAGTACGGTAGTAGCATCCAAATGTGCAAATGTTGTGGCAGGGGCAGGGTCGGTCAAATCGTCTGCAGGTACATAAACTGCTTGAATCGAAGTTATAGATCCCTTTTTAGTAGAAGCAATTCTTTCTTGCAAAGAACCCATTTCTGTACTAAGAGTAGGTTGATAACCCACTGCGGAGGGCATTCTCCCTAATAAAGCGGATACCTCTGATCCTGCTTGAACAAAACGAAAGATATTATCGATAAATAAAAGCACGTCTTGCTTATTAACATCTCGGAAATATTCCGCCATAGTTAGGGCAGTTAAACCAACTCTCATACGAGCTCCCGGTGGTTCATTCATTTGGCCATAGACTAGAGCTACCTTTGATTCCTCAATATTTTTTTCATTAATTACTCCGGATTCCTTCATTTCCATATAAAGATCATTTCCTTCACGAGTCCGTTCCCCTACTCCACCGAATACGGATACGCCCCCATGAGCTTTAGCAATGTTATTGATTAATTCCATGATCAGTACTGTTTTACCTACTCCAGCCCCCCCAAATAGTCCTATTTTTCCTCCACGTCGATAAGGAGCTAAAAGATCGACGACCTTAATACCTGTTTCAAAGATGGATAATTTCGTATCTAACTCGATAAAGGCAGGCGCAGATCTATGAATAGGGAACGTTGCACTACTATCTACAGGACCCAAATTGTCAACAGGCTCCCCAAGAACGTTGAAAATTCGTCCGAGAGTAGCTCCACCGACCGGAACACTGAGAGGAGCTCCCGTGTCAATCACTTCCATTCCTCTCATCAACCCGTCCGTAGCACTCATAGCTACAGCTCTAACTCGATTATTTCCTAATAATTGTTGTACCTCACAAGTCACATTAATTTGCTTATCGGCAGTGTCTCTACTCTGGACTACCAAAGCGTTATAAATATAAGGTAACTTGCCTGGGGGAAAAGTGACATCCAGCACGGGTCCAATAATTTGATCGATACGACCTGTACTTTTTTCTTCAATTGTGGAAACCCCGGGAGGAGAAGTAGTAGGATTGGTTCTCATAATTATCACATAATTAAAAAAAAGGAATTTGTCGAAATTTTTCTTTTTTTATTGTTGAATAATGCCAAATCAAATCAAAAAAAATCCAAAAGTAAAAAGGAAATGAATTAGTTAATTCAATAAGAGAGAAAAGGGGACCAGGACTTGATTTCGTTGCCCAAGCGAATCCCATTCAATCGTTTACTCATGGAATGAGTCCATTGGAAAGTTCAATCAATCTTTTTTTTCATATACATTTTGCCTTTTGTGGAGGATCTGTGCCTACTCTACTTTCCTATCTAGGACTTCGATATACAAAATATATACTACTGTGAAGCATAGATTGCTGTCAACAAAGAATTTTATTAGTATTTAGTTAGGTATTTGCATTCAAAATAAGAAAAGAGAACTATTAAGAACTTGTAAAATAAGGATTAGGAATTAATTTGGGTTGCGCTATATCTATCAAAGAGTATACAATAATTATGGATTTGGTAAATCAAATCCATGGTTTAATAACGAACCGTGTTAACTTACCATAACAACAACTCAATTCCTATCGAATTCCTATATTGGAATTCCTATAGGATAGAACATACACAGGGTGTACGCATTATATATGAATGAAACATATTCATTAACCTAAGCATGCCCTCAATTTTCTTTAATGAGTTGATATTATATTAATTGAATATCCTTTTTGTTTTACGAGATTTTTGCTAAAGTTTCATTTACGCCTAATTAACATCGAGTAGACCCTGTTATTGTGAGAATTCTTAATTCAAGAGTTATAGGGAGGGACTTATGTCACCACAAACAGAAACTAAAGCAGGTGTTGGATTTCAAGCTGGTGTTAAAGATTATAAATTGACTTACTACACCCCAGAGTATGAAACTAAGGATACTGATATCTTGGCAGCATTCCGAGTAAGTCCTCAGCCTGGGGTTCCGCCCGAAGAAGCAGGGGCTGCAGTAGCTGCCGAATCTTCTACTGGTACATGGACAACTGTTTGGACTGATGGACTTACCAGTCTTGATCGTTACAAAGGACGATGCTATCACATCGAGCCTGTTGCTGGGGAAGACAACCAATGGATCTGTTATGTAGCTTATCCATTAGACCTATTTGAAGAGGGTTCCGTTACTAACATGTTTACTTCCATTGTAGGTAACGTATTTGGTTTCAAAGCCCTACGTGCTCTACGTTTGGAGGATCTACGAATTCCCCCTACTTATTCAAAAACTTTCCAAGGCCCGCCTCATGGTATCCAAGTTGAAAGAGATAAGTTGAACAAGTACGGTCGTCCTTTATTGGGATGTACTATTAAACCAAAATTGGGATTATCCGCAAAAAATTATGGTAGAGCGTGTTATGAGTGTCTACGTGGTGGACTTGATTTTACCAAAGATGATGAAAACGTAAACTCACAACCATTTATGCGCTGGAGAGACCGTTTTGTCTTTTGTGCCGAAGCTATTTATAAATCACAGGCCGAAACCGGTGAAATCAAGGGGCATTACTTGAATGCGACTGCGGGTACATGTGAAGAAATGATTAAGAGAGCTGTATTTGCAAGAGAATTAGGGGTTCCTATTGTAATGCATGACTACTTAACTGGGGGATTCACCGCAAATACTACTTTGGCTCATTATTGCCGCGACAATGGCCTACTTCTTCACATTCACCGTGCAATGCATGCAGTTATTGATAGACAGAAAAATCATGGTATGCATTTCCGTGTATTAGCTAAAGCATTGCGTATGTCTGGGGGAGATCATATCCACTCCGGTACAGTAGTAGGTAAGTTAGAAGGGGAACGCGAAATGACTTTAGGTTTTGTTGATTTATTGCGCGATGATTTTATTGAAAAAGATCGTGCTCGCGGTATCTTTTTCACTCAGGACTGGGTATCCATGCCAGGTGTTATACCGGTAGCTTCAGGTGGTATTCATGTTTGGCATATGCCAGCTCTGACCGAAATCTTTGGGGACGATTCTGTATTACAATTTGGTGGAGGAACTTTAGGACATCCTTGGGGAAATGCACCTGGTGCAGCAGCTAATCGAGTGGCTTTAGAAGCCTGTGTACAAGCTCGTAACGAAGGGCGCGATCTTGCTCGCGAAGGTAATGAAATTATCCGAGCAGCTTGCAAATGGAGTCCTGAACTAGCCGCAGCTTGTGAAGTATGGAAGGCGATCAAATTCGAGTTCGAGCCGGTAGATACTATTGATTAACTAGATAAAACTAAAGATAAAGAAGGTATAAATAAAAAAGAAACGAAATAAAAAGAGAAAAAAATCAGTTATGAAATGCAGTAATTCTTCTTTATTCTTCTAATTGATTGCAATTAAACTCGGCTCAATCTTTTTTAGAAAAAAAAGATTGAGCCGAATAAAAATAGATCATGATATGATCATGAGACTTGACAAATTGAGATTCGTCTATTCTATATATCTAGAATATATATATTAAGGTATAATACAATAAAGAAATACAAATAAAATAATAAAATAATAAAATATAGTATTATCATATGATAATGATAATGGAATCAAATACGCAGTATTTACAGAAAAAAGTCTTCGTTTATTGGGAAAGAATCAATATACTTTTAATGTCGAATCGGGATTCACTAAGACAGAAATAAAGCATTGGGTCGAACTCTTCTTTGGTGTTAAGGTGGTAGCTGTGAATAGCCATCGACTACCTGGAAAAGGTAGAAGAATAGGACCTATTCTGGGCCATACAATGCATTACAGACGTATGATCATTACCCTTCAACCGGGTTATTCTATTCCACTTCTAGATAGAGAAAAAAACTAAAGGAGAATGAATGAAAAAAGACATAGTTTGGAAGTTAGACCTTTTTATAGGACTCTCTTTCAATTTCAAAAAAGAGGACGTTTGAAACTTTTAACAGGCGTAATCGTGAGTCAACAAGTGACTCGAACTGTGTGTAAAAAAAGAAGCATTTTTTTTTTTTCAAAATGCTAGAACTAGATAAGGAAGTTTTCTATAACCTTGAGAAAAAGGATAAAAAGGTAGTTTTTTTTTAGTTTATGACTCCGATCAAGAGCGAGAAATCCTTGATTTGGGATTGGACATAGAACCTGGACCCATCGTAGAGACGTTTAGTTCAAAAGAAAGGATCGTATCCTGATGGTAAGAATTATACTTTCGTGGAAATACAGCGCTATAGACTTCAATGCGGTAGAGTAGACGTTTTGTTTCTAATTTTTCTGGACCAAACCTCCGCTCCGACCCAACGATACAATGAATTTTTTCTGTTCATATTCATAAATAAAAAAGATTCGGAATCGCAATGCTACTATATGCGTCCAGAGGAGTATTTGGAATAATATTCTTCTATAATCCATTATTGCGGGGGGTCTTACTAACAGGGCTTCGCTGCACGGGACAGGTCTTCGTCGAAAAGCTAACTCCACCCGGCATTTTCATACCCTTTCTTTGGGTGGTATATCGCCTTTTAAAGTCTAAGAGGGTAGTAGGGGATCTATAGTAGGTAAGATAATTTGCCCTTTGATTTTGATTGAATATACTATTTTTCCGCCTTTACCACGCATTATTGTATGCGCTTCTAGAGAAGTATGTATGCAGGAAGTAAATTCTAACCGCTTTCTTTTGA
Source organism: Triticum urartu (assembly GCF_056163025.1). Lineage (NCBI taxonomy): Eukaryota > Viridiplantae > Streptophyta > Magnoliopsida > Poales > Poaceae > Triticum > Triticum urartu. The sequence continues at coordinate 14,080 of NW_028260508.1, forward strand.
ATCCAATTTCAAATTAGATTAGAAAGATAGAAAGGCCATGAGGATGGGAAAATCAAAATAAAATCTTTTTAATTAGTTCTCCTTTTTTGGAATTTTCTTATTATCCTTTCATTTTTTTTACAGAATATTTTTCAAACTAAAAATAAAAAATACAATACAATAGTCAATATTCCTTATAATAGATATACTTAATTATATCATAAGAATCTTAAGATATTTTTCGACTAGATAGAAATAGTAAATTTGAATTGAGACACCTATTCCATGACGGATTTAAACTTACCTTCTATTTTCGTGCCTTTAGTAGGCTTAGTATTTCCGGCAATTGCAATGACTTCTTTATTTCTTTATGTGCAAAAAAATAAGATTGTCTAGTATTTTTTAGTGTAAGTAATATAATATGGTAGGGTATGTGGCTTTTTCTACACACACTTTCTACACACAAATGAAAAACGGTTATGGATGCGGATATAGGCTACGAGCATAAATGCATGAATATGCAGAGCCAGGTATAGCGAGTTTTATTTTATTTATTTTAATTGAATCAACGAATATTTTTTGAATAGAAAGTCAATGTATCTAACCTATTATTTCACAGGAGTACTAGTTGCTGAAGGCGATTTCAGAATCAAAAAAAGTAAAGTCAAAATTATTTAGCTTATTCTCTCAATTTCAATCGACCGCTGCTGGATTTAGTATATCTAATATGAATTGGCGATCAGAACACATATGGGTAGAACTTCTAAAAGGTTCTCGAAAAAGGGGTAATTTTTTCTGGGCCTGTATTCTTTTTCTAGGTTCACTAGGATTCTTATCGGTTGGGATTTCCAGTTATCTTGGTAAGAATATTATATCTATACTTCCATCTCAAGAAATTCTTTTTTTTCCGCAGGGGGTCGTGATGTCTTTCTACGGAATCGCAGGCCTATTCATTAGCTCCTACTTGTGGTGTACTATTTTGTGGAATGTAGGTAGTGGTTATGACCGATTCGATAGAAAAGAGGGAATAGTGTGCATTTTTCGTTGGGGATTCCCTGGAATAAAACGTCGCGTCTTCCTTCGATTCCTTATGCGGGATATCCAATCAATTAGAATTCAGGTTAAAGAGGGTCTTTATCCTCGTCGTATTCTTTATATGGAAATCCGGGGCCAGGGGATCATTCCCTTGACTCGTACTGATGATAAATTTTTTACTCCACGAGAAATTGAACAAAAAGCTGCCGAATTGGCCTATTTCTTGCGCGTACCAATTGAAGTATTTTGAGGTATCTTTTTTGAACTGAGTTGAATGAAGAAAAGAAGAATTGGAAGAAGAAAAGTTTTCTCAACACAGGGAGGAAGTCCCTTCTAAATTGGATTTGTTATTGTAAGGGGATTTTTAAGTATTTATCTAAAGGAAGGAACAAACGAGGATAAGAGAAATTTGCTTTTAATTTTTTTTTATCCAAGTTAGATATATCGCATACTATTCTTCCTTTTTCATCCGAAAGGGCTTTTTTTTTATTCTATTTCACTATTTCATTCCATCTAGATCTAAGAAAGAACCCAATGCACTGAAATTCCACTAATAACTAATATACAAAAAAGAAGAATAGATACAGGGTATCAAACCTATAGAGTTTTTGCTTCAAAGAAATAGAAATATCATGAAATAGAAATATCATCATATAGAGTCAGGGAATGGAATAGAGTCAGCGAATGAAGCATATTCATTAACAACTCCATTTACAGATCAAAAATGAAAAAAAAGAAAGCATTGCCTTCTTTACTATATCTTGTATTTATCGTACTTTTGCCTTGGGGGGTCTCTTCCTCATTTAACAAATGTCTGGAACTTTGGATTAAGAATTGGTGGAATACCAGGCAATCCGAAACTCTCTTAACTGATATTCAAGAGAAAAGGATTCTAGAAAGATTCATAGAATTAGAAGAACTTTCTCTCTTGGACGAGATGATAAAAGGGAAACTAAAGACACATGTACAAAAACCTCCTACAGGAATACACAAGGAAATAATACAATGGGTCAAAATAAATAATGAGGATCATCTCCATACCATTTTGCATTTCTCGACAAATATAATCTGTTTGGCTATTCTAAGTGGTTCTTTTTTTCTGGGTAAAGAGGAACTTGTCATTTTGAATTCTTGGGTTCAGGAATTCTTCTATAATTTAAATGACTCAATAAAAGCTTTTTTTATTCTTTTAGTTACTGATTTTTTTGTTGGATTTCACTCCACCCGTGGTTGGGAACTAGTAATTCGTTGGGTCTACAACGATTTTGGATGGGCTCCTAACGAGCTTATTTTCACTATTTTTGTTTGTAGTTTTCCAGTAATTCTAGATACATGTTTGAAATTTTGGGTCTTTTTTTGTTTAAATCGTCTATCTCCTTCGCTTGTAGTCATTTATCATTCAATTAGTGAAGCATAAATTCATTTGATCTCCCGATATTAATATTAATCAAATTAGCAAGCATCTTTTTTTAGAAAGAAAGCCCTTTTCCATTTTAGCAAAATTCTTTCTATTTATACCTACTTTAAGGTATTCATCATTGCAGTACAACTGTTGCAGTAGAATGACAACAGATTCGTGTATAGGGAACTAGATTAGCTTAGCTACCTATCTAATTTATTGTAGAAATTCTGGGATCTGCGATTGGACATGGAAAATAGAAATACTTTTTCTTGGGTAAAGGAACAGATAACTCGATCGATTTCTGTATCGATCATGATATACGTAATAACTCGGACATCTATTTCAAATGCATATCCCATTTTTGCGCAGCAGGGTTATGAAAACCCACGAGAAGCAACTGGACGAATTGTATGTGCCAATTGCCATTTAGCTAGCAAGCCCGTCGATATTGAAGTTCCCCAAGCTGTGCTTCCCGATACTGTATTTGAAGCAGTTCTTCGAATTCCTTATGATATGCAATTGAAACAAGTTCTTGCTAATGGAAAAAAGGGAGGGTTGAATGTAGGTGCTGTTCTTATTTTGCCCGAGGGATTCGAATTAGCGCCGCCCGATCGTATTTCCCCTGAGTTAAAAGAAAAGATAGGAAATCTTGCTTTTCAGAGTTATCGTCCCGATAAAAAAAACATTCTTGTGATAGGCCCTGTTCCCGGTAAGAAATATAGTGAAATTGTCTTTCCCATTCTTTCCCCTGATCCTGCTACGAAGAAAGATGCTCATTTCTTAAAATATCCCATATATGTAGGGGGAAACCGAGGAAGAGGACAGATCTATCCTGATGGTAGCAAGAGTAACAATACAGTCTATAATGCTACGTCAACAGGTATAGTAAGAAAAATACTACGTAAAGAAAAGGGGGGGTATGAAATATCCATAGTTGATGCATCAGATGGACGCCAAGTGATTGATATTATACCTCCCGGACCAGAACTTCTTGTTTCAGAGGGGGAATCCATCAAGCTTGATCAACCATTAACAAGCAATCCTAATGTGGGAGGTTTTGGTCAGGGGGACGCAGAAATCGTGCTTCAGGATCCATTACGTGTCCAAGGCCTTTTGTTCTTCTTCGCATCCGTTATTTTGGCACAAGTTTTTTTGGTTCTCAAAAAGAAACAGTTTGAAAAGGTTCAATTGTACGAAATGAATTTCTAGGTCCCGGGATTTCTTACCATCAAGTTGGTAAAAAGCCTCGATTTATTGGCAATTGCTAGAATTATCTATGATCTATTTTGGAAATCCTTTTTTTGTTTAGACTGCTTTTTGTTTATGAGATGTCTGGAATTCCTTATTTATATCCCATGCAAAAGAAGAGAATCCAAGGCAAAGGCGAGAACAATCAAATTAAAATTTCTTCTTTTTCGGAGGGATTGCAGGTCTTCTTAATCGTCTATTCGGCACAAGAAAAAGCCTTTTTCTTGTGCCGATTCTTCTTGTATCAAAATAAGAATCCTTTTTCTTCCTAATTCGTCAAAGATTACTATTTCTTCTTTATTCGGGTCTGTCTCTTGGACCTCTTTTTCTTTTGCTTAGGTTTAGCCGAGGTAGTGGACAAACAGAGGGGAAGAAAATATGGCGGGGGAAAAATTTCTTGTGATTGTGAGCAAATTGCTTGGCTTGTTTAATTAAGTTCAACTTCAAATTTACAGAAATTTTGCAAAAAAAAAGTAAACTCTTCCATTGAAGGTTTTTTTATTTTTAGGCTAGTTGAATAGTTTTGATTAAGGTTTTATTAGTTTATTACTCGAAACTAAATCAAGGATTTTCAGGATACTTCCTTCGTGGAATAAGATATTGGATCCTCGAGTGATCTCTTTTTCTTGTTGCTTCATAAGAGTGAATCGAATAGATTCAATTCGCGTTATAAGAGTAAAATAAAAATTCCGCGGGTCCTTTCCGCTCTAATCAGATAAAGGGGGGTAAGGACCCGCTAAGCTCCTACTTTTTCATGTTTACAATCTGGTCCCTCCGATTACTATAGAGATGAACCCAATCCAGAATATGAACCATAAAAGAAAACACCTACTAAACCAATCACAGCAATACCAGCTACAGTACCTATCAGCCAAAGAGGAATTCTTCCAGTAGTATCGGCCATTTCCCCTACTTTCCTCCACATTTTATCAATTGGTCATGCTAGAGACAAAAACAGTCATGGGTAGTTATAAGGATGGTATCCTTCCAAATGGGATAAGAGAATTCTTATTAGTCTCTTTCTTTCTCTCAATTGAAGAAGTAATTGGAAAATAAAACAGCAAGTACAAAAATGAGTAATAAACCCCAGTATAGACTGGTACGATTCAATTCAACATTTTGTTCATTCGGGTTTGATTGTGTCATAGTTCTATAGTTGGAATTTGTTTTATCGTTGGATGAACTGCATTGCTGATATTGATCCCAAGAAAAAAACAGTAGGTACAGCTAGTCCGTGAATAGCCAGCCATCGCACTGTAAAAATAGGATAGGTTCGATCTATGGTCATTGAGGGCCTCCTAAAAGGATCTACTAAATTCATCGAGTTGTTCTAAAGAATCAAAACGGTCGGTTATTAACGGAATTCCTTGTCGGCTTTCCGTGAAATACTCGTTTGGCCTAGGACTTCCAAACACGTCATAAGCTAAACCCGTACTGACAAATAACCAACCCGCAATGAATAGGGAAGGTATAGTAATGCTATGAATAACCCAGTATCGAATACTGGTAATAATATCAGCAAAAGAACGTTCTCCCGTGCTTCCAGACATGCTGAACTCCCAAAATTTTTGTACATTCAAAAAAGGAATTGATTCCGTAAAAGATGGGATCGACCAGTAAATAGAAAATTACTGATATTTCATCCTTGTGAGATTGTCAATTTTGTACCAAAGGTGTATTTTGAGTATACCGAATTAGTATAGCTATCCTTCCTATGGCACAGCAATCTGGTTTTGCCTGGTTCCGAAACATAATTACTTTTTTATTTTTTTTTTGTCTATAGGTAAGCTATATGTTATTCAAGGCATCAATAGAAAACCCCATTTTTGTAGGTTCTACTTACTTTTCATTGGCTTCGGAATAATAGAGTAATTCGGAATAGCAGCCAAAATCTTGGGAAAATCTAAGTTAATGATCAATAGGTTTGGATAAATAATTTAGGAAGGATATTCTCATACTGACACAATACAAGGACAAGTATATGTGAAATCTATCCTTTCATAATTCGTAATTCATCCTTGTATTGTTTGTTGGATTAGGTCTAACTTTCTTGACCAAACTGCGAGCGCGGAACTTTACGAGATGAAATAGGGAAAGACAGAAGATAGAATAGAACTTAAAAGGATAATTGAAGTGACTCGTCTTCGAATCTACTTTGGTTGGAGTTCGAAAAAGGAATAAAAATAAAGTAAATTCAAGGAAGAGCTTTCTTTTTTTTTTTTTTTTAACAGCCCCTTGGCAGGTCGTGGAATGCTTTTGTTCTCCTCTTATTCCATATGGAATACAATCAGTTAAAATAAGAAGGAATAGGGGAATATTCGATCGTTCACTCCAAAAAGAGGGTCCTATTGAAAAAGAAATTATCCAAAATAGAAAGAAGTTTTTTTTTTCAAATTCAATTGTTTATTTATCTCTTATTCAAAAATTTCCCTGAAAATTGAATTTCTTTTTTTCATTCAATGGGGTTAGATGATCTAGTTCTTAATATTATTACTTTACTCAATTGACAAATTCCACAACAAATCTCTTGATTCGGAATTAGGGACTCATGTATCATCTGATGAATCCACTTTCTTTTACACTTCTGTATCTTACTCTATCTTGTTTTTTAGTATTATCTAAAATAACTGATGAATTATGAATTTTCCATAACTTAGGTAAATGCTTTACCAACATATGTAGTGTAGTAAAAAAAAATAAATGGAATTTAACTCTTTCATGCTTACTTTAACTAGTTATTTTGGTTTTCTACTGGCTGCTTTAACTATAACCCCAGCTCTATTTATTGGCTTGAACAAGATACGCCTTATTTGAATTGACTGAATAATTATAATTCAGAAAAGAAAAATCTTTCTTTGGGATTCCTGGCATTCTACGACTCTTTTCCAGACTAATTAGGAATTCTTTTCTTGGTCATTGAGATTCGTGGATAATTTAGAGTACTATTTAGGGATAGATCGTACCTCTTTTTTTATCCCCTCGAACAAATCGAAATGATTGAAGTTTTTCTATTTGGAATCGTCTTAGGCCTAATTCCTATTACTTTAGCGGGATTATTCGTGACTGCGTATTTGCAATACAGGCGTGGGGATCAGTTGGATCTTTGATTGAGTCATTTTTTTTTTTTGATTGACCTCCTCCAGACCAGAGAGGAGGTCAAATTGAAATTGGAGTTACAATTCAATTTTGTTAAGTTATTTTACTCTGCTTCGACATAAAATAGATGGAATCACGCTCTGTAGGATTTGAACCTACGACATCGGGTTTTGGAGACCCGCGTTCTACCGAACTGAACTAAGAGCGCTTTCATTCATTCAAAAAGAAAATCTTTTTCTATTCCTAATGTATCTCACGTACGTATAGTCTCCACAAATTCAAGTTATACCCACTTTACTTTAATTGATCTCGTCGCTACTGCCTATAAAGAAGAAAGAAGTAATAGGTAGGGATGACAGGATTTGAACCTGTGACATTTTGTACCCAAAACAAACGCGCTACCAAGCTGCGCTACATCCCTTTTCCAAATTAAATTGTTGTACAATGCCATTGTACACAATTCCTGTCTTCTTTTCCACATCATAATTTTCTTCTTCTTTCTTTCTCTATCTATATATAGAACCCTCGTGTCATTTCTTCTTTTTGGTCTCATATAATTAAGGAATTATATACATATAAAATCCAATATAATTTCGCCTATAAAAGAAGGATTACTTTTCCTTGGTAATATATAGGAAGAAGGGGTCATCTTTTTCTTTTTTAGGGATAGGAAAATTTCGTCGATATGGTTCATTTTATATATAGCATAACAATCTTGGGCAAGAGTTTATGATCATATATGTATTCCAACAAGGAAGGAGGATTTTCAATGCGGGATATAAAAACATATCTCTCTGTAGCACCCGTGCTAAGTACTCTATGGTTTGGTGCTTTAGCAGGTTTATTGATAGAAATTAATCGTTTATTCCCAGATGCTTTGTCATTCCCTTTTTTTTAATTCTAGTTATTGCTATGGGAGGGATAGATTTCTTCGTGATATGACAAAATTTGATCCTTTTCAATCTTTTTTTAGTATCGGAAGGAAAAAGAAAGAAAAGATGGATTGGGTTGAACCTCAGAGTCATTAAAAATTTGGTAAACCCCATTTTTGAAAATAGAAATTCAATTTAAAGGGGTACCCAAGCTAAATAAGGCCTCAGAAATCAGAGCATAGAAAAGGCGGGGCTGGCTAATTAAATGAAAGGATTTCGAACCAAAATCTTTGCTAATTCGACAAGGATTGTATTCTTTAATTATTTCTCTATTTTTTATTACTTAATTAAAGAATAAAAAAAAATTATTCTAATGAATTTTATTCTTCTTCTTCGGATTCAAAATAGAAGAATAAAAGAATAAGTAGAAGAATTAAGTTAAGTCAATCCAAAAAGAAAAGGAGGTTCATGGCCAAGGGAAAAGATGTTAGAATCAGAGTTATTTTGGAATGCATCAGTTGTGTTCGAAAAGGTGCCAATGAGGAATCGACGGGGATTTCTAGATATAGTACTCAAAAGAATCGCCAGCAATACACCCGGACAATTAGAATTCAAAAAATTTTGTCGTTATTGTCGCAAGCATACGACTCATCACGAAATAAAGAAATAGGAACATCGTGTGTTTGATCTTTCCAAACAACAGAAAGAGTAAGAACTTCATATTTAATATATAAAGAAAACATAGTATAGAATACAAAATACAAATCAACTCATCTGATTTCCGGTAGATATTATTTCATATGTATAGAGGGTATTCATATACTATAATATGAATCAAATAAGATATGGATCAAAGAAAAACTACTTCTTCTGGATCCTAAATTAATAAAATAAAGAAGTGAATTTTCAAATTTTCAAATTTTAAATAAGGAATAAATCATGTATACATCTAAACAACCTTTTCTTAAATCTAAGCAACCCTTTAGTAAATCCAAGCAAACTTTTAATAAATCCAAGCAACCCTTTCGTAAATCCAAGCAAACTTTTCGTAAATTCAAGCAACCTTTTCGTAAATCTAAACAACCTTTTCGTAGGCGTCCCCGGATTGGCCCGGGAGATCGAATTGATTATAGAAACATGAGTTTAATTAATAGATTTATTAGTGAACAAGGAAAAATATTATCGAGACGAATAAATAGATTAACCTTGAAACAACAACGATTAATTACTCTTGCTATAAAACAGGCTCGTATTTTATCTTTCTTACCGTTTCGTAACTATGAGAACGAAAAGCAATTTCAAGCCCAGTCAATTTCAATAATTACAGGTTCTAGACCCAGAAAAAATAGACATATTCCTCAATTAACGCAAAAGTACAATTCCAATCGAAACTTAAGAAACAACAACCAAAATTTAAGAAACAACAACCGGAACTTAAGTTCCGATTGTTGATGTTTTATTCGAATTCGAAAGGGCCAGACCTATATATATTATAAAGAAAGTAATCCAGCTCGTTGATTCCTACCACTTAATCTTAATTTATTGTATCTTCCCGGAGTTCCCTCTCCGGGAATTCATCTTTTATTATTCCAGTATATTACTTTATTTATACCTTTAATTGATGATCTTTATTTTATTGGAAATCGTGTAAAGATTATTTGGATTTGATACAGCTACTTGTGCAAGCATTTTACGATTAAGAATCAATTTCTTCTTGTACAGGTTGTGTATTAATTTACTATAACTATCGAATACTTTATATACCCGCGTTGCTGCGTTTATCCGAGTGATCCACAAACGACGAAAATCCCTCTTTTGCCTACCTCTATCTCGATGAGAGGAAACAAAAGCTCTTTTTACCTGTTGGGTAATCATTCGATTAAGTCTTAAATGAGCCCCTCTAAAGTTTGAGGCAAATGAACGCATTTTTGTTCGTCGTCTCCGGGCTATATATCCTCGCGGAACTCTGGTCATTGAATCAAATTAACCTTAATGAATAACTAATGATTTCTCTTCTTTTAGCCACCCTTTTTCTCATTAATAACAAAACTAATTATTCCGATATATAAAATATTAATTCCAATGGCTTTTGCTATAGTAACCTTCCCAACCACGATTTTTTATTCCACTCCGTTCAGTTATTTCTATACGAAATAACAAATTCATTCTAATAATACTAAAAAAAATAGTGGGTTCCATCGTTTCTATGGTTCCCTTTTAAACGGTGAGGCCCTCTCTATACACCGGAGCCCTTTCTTTCATCAAAAGGTATTGCGAACTTGTATAGTCCACATTCTTTGGCTCTACCTATCCATTATAGAGTAAATAGCTCTTTTCACAATAAGAGTTATCCATACAGTGACGGTATTTAATTATGAAAGTTGGCTAAGTAGCTGACCCTGTTAGTCCGTTCTTTTAAGATAAAGGAGCATAAGCCTTTTTCTTTTTATTACTATTTCCTCCGCTTAATGGATAACCATTTGCTACCAATGGGAGAATTGCTTCTTATTTCCAATTTAGATAATTGGATTTGCACCAAAGGAAACCATAAATTCCATATACCATAGAAATCTAGGATAGAGAAGCTATATCCTATTCATTGGTACTAATCATGGATACTTCAATTTTTTTTATATTTGTTTGAAGTCATGATCTGAACGAGTCGCACATACACCCTAGCACATGTTCCTCGACGCTGAGGGCATCCTTTAAGCGCGGCCGTTTTTCGAGCATTTCGTATTGGCTGTCTTGCGTTTCTAATAAGTTGTTTAACCGTCGGCATGTTGTATGTATATAGAAAAAAATGGATTGGTTTAGATCCATCTTAACCTGATGATTGCTCATCATGAAGTCTTTCTATTTTCTATTAAATCGAGGAAAACACGAATTTAGCTGTGAAATAACTTTACAAGAAATCCGGACACTACCAATCCTTAAACATTTCTGGAAACCACACTGGATCAGTATCGCAGTGCTTGTCAATCATTTCATCCCCTACAATATCGACAAGTCCATAAGCTTTGGCTTCGTCTGCTGACATAAAAACATCCCTTTCCATGTCTTCGGATACAACCCAAAAAGGCTTGCCTGTTCTTACTGCATAAACCCTTGTGATCATTTCGCGAACTTTGTGTAACTCTTCTACTTCTAGTAAAAATTCTGGTGTCCTTGCCCGATAATAAGCACTAGCAGGTTGGTGAAGCATAATCCTCGCGTGAGGGAATGCTATACGCTTGGTGGGTTCTCCTCCAAGCAGAATGAAGGACGCCATGGAGGCGGCTATTCCGAGGCATATTGTATATATATCTGGTGTCACCGTTTGCATCGTATCAAAAATAGCCATTCCTGAGATTAGCCACCCGCCTGGGGAGTTTATAAACAAAAAAATATCACTAATTCCATCTTCTATACTCAGATATACCATGAGACCTGTAATATGATTCGTGATCTCGCAACGAATCTCTTGACCTAAAAAAAGTGTCCTTTCTCGATACATAACATTGTATAAGTCAACCCAAGTCGCTTCTTCATCTCCAGGAATCCGGTAAGGTACTTTTGGAACACCAATGGGCATATTAGATTAATATTATTAAATTTAAGTAAGAAAACCACACTTTAATATGGAAACGTAAGAATGGAACAGAAAGAAAGAATCCGCAGTTTATTGTCTTAATTTTTATTCTTATTCTATATGAATATTATAGATTCTATTAATACGTAGATTGAAAGGTTATACATATAAGGAATGTAAGACAGATTGAATAAAGAAAAGGGAATGGGTGATTTGAATGCTAAACAAAGAGGGGTAGCGATCTATTCTTCGTTTTTTCCAAATTGGCCAAGTTACCCATTGCATATTGGCACTTATCGAGTATAGAATAGATCTGCTTCTCTTTCTTCTTATGAACAGAATTGGCTTCTTATTTTTAATGGAATGAAATAAATATTCGCGCTTTCTGACACAGAATCCCCTAGAAGGGTTAGGTACATAGGATATGGATAGTCTTTTTCAATGCGATAAAATAAAGCGACATCGTGTCTATTTTTCTTTGCTAAAGGGGTATTTCCATGGGTTTGCCTTGGTATCGTGTTCATACTGTCGTATTGAATGATCCGGGTCGATTGCTTGCGGTGCATATAATGCACACAGCTCTAGTTTCTGGTTGGGCTGGCTCAATGGCTTTATACGAATTAGCAGTTTTTGATCCCTCTGATCCTGTTCTGGATCCAATGTGGAGACAAGGTATGTTCGTAATTCCCTTCATGACTCGTTTAGGAATAACGGATTCGTGGGGTGGTTGGAGTATTTCAGGAGGAACTGTAACAAATCCGGGTATTTGGAGTTATGAAGGTGTGGCAGGTACGCATATTGTGTTTTCTGGCTTGTGTTTCTTGGCAGCGATCTGGCATTGGGTATATTGGGACCTAGAAATATTCTCTGATGAGCGGACGGGAAAACCCTCTTTGGATTTGCCCAAGATCTTTGGAATTCATTTATTTCTTGCAGGGGTGGCTTGCTTTGGCTTTGGGGCATTTCATGTAACGGGTTTGTATGGTCCTGGGATATGGGTATCCGATCCTTATGGACTAACTGGAAAAGTACAAGCTGTAAATCCAGCGTGGGGTGCAGAAGGTTTTGATCCTTTTGTTCCGGGGGGAATAGCTTCTCATCATATTGCTGCGGGTACATTGGGTATATTAGCGGGCTTATTCCATCTTAGTGTCCGTCCGCCTCAACGTCTATATAAAGGATTACGTATGGGCAATATTGAAACTGTACTTTCCAGTAGTATCGCTGCTGTTTTTTTTGCAGCTTTCGTAGTTGCTGGAACTATGTGGTATGGGTCAGCAACGACCCCAATCGAATTATTTGGGCCTACTCGTTATCAGTGGGATCAGGGATACTTTCAGCAAGAAATATATCGAAGAGTTAGCAATGGTTTAGCCGAAAATCTTAGTTTATCAGAAGCTTGGTCTAAAATTCCCGAAAAATTAGCCTTTTATGATTATATTGGTAATAATCCGGCAAAAGGGGGATTATTCAGAGCAGGCTCAATGGACAATGGGGATGGAATAGCTGTTGGATGGTTAGGACATCCCGTCTTTAGAGATAAAGAAGGACGTGAGCTTTTTGTACGCCGTATGCCTACTTTTTTTGAAACATTTCCGGTTGTTTTGGTAGATGAGGAGGGAATTGTTAGAGCAGACGTTCCTTTTAGAAGAGCAGAATCCAAATATAGTGTTGAACAAGTAGGTGTAACGGTGGAGTTCTATGGTGGCGAACTTAATGGAGTAAGTTATTCTGATCCTGCTACTGTAAAAAAATATGCGAGGCGTTCTCAATTAGGGGAAATTTTTGAATTAGACCGGGCTACTTTGAAATCTGATGGTGTTTTTCGCAGCAGTCCAAGGGGTTGGTTCACTTTTGGTCATGCTACCTTTGCTTTGCTCTTCTTTTTCGGACACATTTGGCATGGCGCTAGAACATTGTTCCGAGATGTTTTTGCTGGTATTGATCCAGATTTGGATGCTCAAGTGGAATTTGGAACATTCCAAAAAGTGGGAGATCCAACTACAAGGAAACAGGCAGTTTGATACACATTGTTATAGTATCTTTCACCTCTCTTTTTTGATTTGACATGGGAAACATCTCCCATCCTTTCTTTGACTCTTTTTCTTTCTTTATATGGGAAATTATCCCAAATGACAAATGAATAGGTGTGGAAGTTATAATTGTAAATAAACCAGGATCGAATCTATGGAAGCATTGGTTTATACGTTCCTTTTAGTTTCGACTTTAGGGATAATTTTTTTCGCTATCTTCTTCCGAGAACCACCTAAGGTTCCACCAACTCCAACTAAAAGAATAAAATAATTTCATTTAAGTAAGAAGTCCCCCTATCTGGGAGACTTCTTACTTAAATTAGTCTCCGTGTTCTTCGAATGGATCTCTTAATTGTTGAGAGGGTTGCCCAAACGCGGTATATAAGGCATACCCAGTAAAGCTTACAAGTAAACCAGATATGGAGATGGCGACTAAAGTTGCTGTTTCCATTTTTATAGAATTTCAAGATTACAATGGATCTACGAAAAGATCGTGTATTTACAACTACAACGGAATAGTATACAAAGTCAACACCAATGATTAAATAGAATTTATGGCTACACAAACCGTTGAAGATAGTTCTAAACCTAGGCCAAAACGAACTGGTGCAGGTAGTTTACTGAAACCCTTGAATTCGGAATATGGGAAAGTCGCCCCGGGTTGGGGGACTACTCCTTTTATGGGGATCGCAATGGCTTTATTCGCTATATTCCTATCTATCATTTTAGAAATTTATAATTCTTCCGTTTTACTGGACGGAATTTTAACCAATTAGGTTTCTACTAACTAAAACTAGGAAGTCAGAGTTTTTCCATCCAAAAAAGCCTTTCTAGTTTAAGATCTACATTTCTAGATATTATGGTAGTTCGACCGCGGAATTTTTTTGTTTCGGTATCTCTGGAATATGAGTGTGTGACTTGTTAGAATTGATCCTATTGATAATACATAGAAAGGGCCTGTTATCTCTATCAAGATGATTCTAATTCGTCAGATATTATTTATTCTAGTATCTGGAACACGAAATAGATAGAGTGGATCAAAAAAAAATGGAACTATGATTCATACTCACTATTAAGACCTCGCAACCAGACTGAAAAATTCAAGTAGTTCTTAAATAAAAATAAAAAAGAAATTTTCTTCCTTCCAATTTTGTTTGCCCAAAAGACAACTTTTTTTCTCTCGATTTTGTCGAGTCATTACACTGATTCAATAAATGATTATCAAGCGGTTCTTATTCGAAGAACCCTTGCCTTTTGTTTAGCTTGAGACTAAATCATCGTGGCTCTAGTATGAATCTAAGGTTTTAATTGAACTGATTCATAGGATCTCAACAAGATAATTTCTATATTACGCATAAAAAAACAAATCCTTTATAGGGAAGAGAAAAGTCAAGAAGCCTCTAATGACCAACATAAGGGAAAGGAAGAAAGAAAGACGCGCCAACTTGAGATTTTTTGGCATTATCATCACAAAGAAGATATTCCGGATTTTTCTTATTTGATATCTTCAAGGCAAATCGACCCAATTCAGTGGCTGATGAAGTTTTGAACCTTTTTTCTAATATTCGTTGAAAATTTTTGTGTTTCTGCTTGAGCCGTACGAGATGAAATTTTCATATACGGCTCTTAGAGGGGGACTCGGGTTAGTTACCTATCTCAATAAAGTATATGATTGGTTTGAGGAACGTCTTGAGATTCAGGCAATTGCAGATGATATAACTAGTAAATATGTTCCTCCCCATGTCAACATATTTTATTGTTTAGGGGGAATTACACTTACTTGTTTTCTAGTACAAGTCGCTACCGGTTTTGCTATGACTTTTTACTACCGACCAACCGTTACAGAGGCTTTTTCCTCGGTTCAATACATAATGACCGAGGCCAACTTTGGTTGGTTAATCCGATCAGTTCATCGATGGTCAGCAAGTATGATGGTTTTAATGATGATCCTGCATGTATTTCGTGTGTATCTCACAGGGGGATTTAAAAAACCCCGCGAATTAACTTGGGTCACAGGTGTGGTTTTGGCTGTTTTGACTGCATCATTTGGTGTAACTGGTTATTCTTTGCCTTGGGATCAAATTGGCTATTGGGCAGTCAAAATTGTGACAGGTGTACCTGACGCCATTCCGGTAATAGGATCGCCTTTAGTGGAGTTATTACGCGGAAGTGCTAGTGTGGGCCAATCCACTTTGACTCGTTTTTATAGTTTACATACCTTTGTACTGCCTCTGCTTACTGCCGTATTTATGTTAATGCACTTTCCAATGATACGTAAGCAAGGTATTTCGGGTCCTTTATAGGGAAGGCATATCATAGAGAATTATAATTATCATATATCATATCGGGTAGGTTTTGGTATTTCATTGCTACAAGCATGGGTTATTGTAAAATAACACATGTCATTTGGATACTTCTCTTCAACTCCAAAGTATTTTTATACAATACAAATAGTTGAAGTTAATTTTACGAAAGAAAAAAGGCGGATTATGGGAGTGTGTGACTTGAATTATTGATTTGGCCATGCAGATAAAGAATTGGATCTGCCACATTAGAATTCACAACCAAAGGTGTCTCCGCATCCAATCAACATGTAAGTCCCCTACCTAGGAAGGATAGGCTGGTTCACTTGAGGAGAATATCTTCTATGATCATACCGCAACCATGTCATCCATGAACAGGCTCCGTAAGATCCCATAGAGTAGAAATGGAATAAGTCATGTGACATGATCCAGTTCTCTATTTATTACACTTACCTTTTTATTATAGTATGGAAATGCATTCATTTTCTTTGCATCGATTGTGATCCGCAATACTATCGGAGTAAAAGAAGGGATCTAAGGAAGAATGTAGGCTAAACTTTTTGATTTTTTATTAGTAACAAGTAAATATTTTGTTTGGAGGTAAGAAACTTGCGATATTGAGGGGATAAATACCAACTAATCAAGAGACATGAGACAATCCACAAAGCAATTGATCATGATCAAATTTGTAAGCCCACTTGGATATTGAGCATTTACCCATAAGAATAGGATTATTTTCAATGAGTAGTTGTAGGTGCAACTTCGGAAAAGAGAATCTGATAAAGCTTTTCTTGCCTAGAGTCATTGAGTCATTATAAACCTTAATTCTATTAAGGATCTTCCGCGGTCTTATTTCTTTCACTCTTGCTCGAGCCGGATGATGATAAATTCTCATGTCCGGTTCCTTTGGGGGATGGATCCTAAAGAGTTCACCTATCCCAATAACAAAGAAACCAGACTTAAATGATCCTGTATTAAGAGCTAAATTAGCTAAAGGGATGGGACATAATTATTACGGGGAACCCGCATGGCCCAACGATCTTTTATATATTTTTCCAGTAGTAATTCTAGGTACTATTGCATGTAATGTAGGTTTAGCGGTTCTCGAGCCATCAATGATTGGTGAACCGGCAGATCCGTTTGCAACTCCTCTGGAAATATTACCCGAGTGGTACTTCTTTCCCGTGTTTCAAATACTCCGTACGGTACCCAATAAGTTATTGGGCGTTCTTTTAATGGTTTCTGTGCCAACAGGCTTATTGACAGTACCTTTTCTAGAGAATGTCAATAAATTCCAAAATCCATTTCGCCGCCCAGTAGCTACGACCGTTTTTTTAATCGGTACTGTAGTAGCTCTTTGGTTAGGTATTGGAGCAACATTACCCATTGATAAATCATTAACTTTAGGTCTTTTTTAGATATTTTTTGATTCATTCAACCGTGAAGTACCATAGGTATCTAGGAAATAGTTACTTCCAAGTGAATCTTCCCTAGATACCTAAAATCCATTTTATTATGATCCATTTCGCGAAAATATAGATTGTACCAAAGATGCTAAATTGTTTTCTTTTTATTCTAACTCGAAAAAGAAGAAGAAAAAAAATTGCAATGGATTTAAAACGAGAGTTTATTCTTAAGTAAATCAATTGGGAGATGCTTCTCTAGAGTGTCCCATATATGTTTTCTATCTTCCATACGAAAACTGTCAATTCTCAGAAGATCTTCTTCAGTCTTACTCAAAAGGTCCAATAGTGTATGTATATTGGCCCTTTTTAGACAATTATACGTTCTAGAAGTCAATTCTAATTGATCAATAAAAATACAATTCAATGGAATTCCTTTTTTGTTTTTCTTTAGATTAGTTAATCTTTTTTGAAAAGTAAAAAGGGGTGGAGTAAACCTGTTTTTATTTTCTTCGAAACTAGCGCCCTCTTCCTCCGCGTGTAGAAAAGGAAGAAATAAATCAATCAAATTACGAGAAGCCTCATAAAGTGCTTCCTTAGGGGTTAAACTTCCATTAGTCCATATTTCTAGAAAAAGTATCTCGTGTTTTTCATTTCCATTCCCACAAGAAAAAATACTATAATTCACATTTCGAACAGGCATGGATACAGCATCTATAGGATAACTTCCATCTTGATAGTTCTTTCTGAGTTCTGTCTGATATCCACGATCTCTCTTGATCTGTAAATCAATACAGAAATCAATGGGCTCTGTCAAGTTAGCTATAGGTTGTGCCGTATCAACGATTTCTACGGAAGGCGGTAAGATGATATCTTGAGCAGTTATGTATCTAGGACCTTTGACGCAAATGGATGCGTCTCTAACTCCATAGAGATTACTTCTCAATACAATTTCTTTCAAATTTAGTAAAATTTCTTGTACGGATTCTTCAATACCTGCTATTGTAGAATACTCGTGCGGCACGCTCCCAAATTTTGCACGTGTGATACATGTTCCTTCTATTTCTCCAAGTAAAGCTCTTCGCAAGGCAATACCGACGGTGTCCGCTTGACCTTTTCTAAGCGGGGACAGAATGAAACGACCATAATAAAGGCGCTTACTATCTACTCTTGATTCAACACACTTCCACTGTAGTGTTTGAGTGGATCCTGCTACCTCCTCTCGAACCATAATAGACTAGTATTATTATTTTATCATTGAATCGTTTATTTCTCTTGAAATGAAAGTTGAAAGCGGGTTAATTCTTTTACAGACGTCTTTTTTTAGGCGGTCGACATCCATTATGCGGCATAGGTGTTACATCGCGTATACAACTTAATCGCACACCACTTTTAGCAATGGCTCGTAATGCGGCATCTCTTCCACTACCAGCGCCCTTTACCATAACTTCTGCTCGTTGCAAACCTACTGTACGAATAGCATCTACTGCTGTTCTTTGACCAGCATAGGGTGATGCTTTTCTTGAGCTTTTGAATCCACAAGTACCGGCCGAGGACCAAAAAACCACCCGACCTTGTGGGTCTGTAACAGTTATAATGGTATTGTTGAAACTAGCTTGAACATGAATAACCCCTTTTGTTATTCTACGTGCACTCTTCCGTAAACTAAAACGTGCATTCCTACGTAAACCAATACGCACTTTCTTACGTGAACCAATTTTTGGTATAGCTTTTGCCATATTTTATTATCTCATAAATATGAGTTAGAAATAAAAAAAAGAAAAAAAGATACAAAGATATCCGTTTCAGGGTAAAATAAACCCTTTACTTTAATTATTTTAAATGAAATTATTTTATTTGGAATTGGAACATTTCCGCGGGTACTTTTTTTTACTTTTTAGAAAGTAAAGTTCTTTTTCGAAAGATTACCCCTGTCTTTGTTTATGCTTCGGATTAGAGCAAATGACTCTAATTCGTCCACGCCTACGAATCAGTCGACATTTTGTACAAATTTTACGAACGGAAGCTCTTATTTTCATATTTCCGTATCCTTTTTTAAACTATGAATCTAATCTTTTGGAAAAAATAAGTCTCTTCGCTTGAATTTTAGAACTTAGAATTTATTACCCTAGAAAAAAAAAGAAAAACCTAATCCTTTGAATCTTTGGTATCCTTCAAATCTTCGCTATCCTTCAAATCTTCGCTATCCTTCGAGTCTTCGATACGCTTCGAATCCTTATGGGGAAGTCTATAAATTATACGTCCCTTGCTTGAATCATAACGACTTACTTCAATTTTGACCCTATCCCCCATCAGTATTCGTATAGAACTAGACCGTATCTTTCCTGAAATATAGCCTAGGATGATGGTGTCATTCTCTAGCCGAACGCGGAACATTCCATTGGGTAGGGCTTCCGTAACTAAACCTTCGAAAGTTACTTTTGCTTCTCTCGGGTTTTTTTTTTCTCTCCTATTTTTTTTTTCTGTCATATTTTTTTTCTCCTATTTTTCTATTTTTATTTTAAAAATAGGAAGGGCGAGATAGAATTCGAGCACTATAGGCGGGGCGATTACCATATATAACATAAGACTTCTCCCCCAATTCTGTTTAGTCGAGCTTCTCGATCTGTCATTATTCCTCGAGAAGTAGAAAGAATAGCAATTCCCATTCCACCCAAAACTTTAGGAATTCCTTGATAGTTGGTATAAATTCGTAAGCCGGGTCGGCTGATACGCTTTAAAAAGGTTCTTGTTCTATATATTCCTTTTATAGTCTTTCTCTTTTGATGTCGCAAAGTTGAAACCAAGAAATATCTGTTACGTTCCTGATGTTTCCGAACACTTTCAATAAAACCCTCTCGTAGAAGTATTTTAACAATGTTTTCGGTAATATTTGTAGATACTACTCGAACTGTTCCTTTTTTATTCATGTCCGCATTTCTTATAGAGGTTAGTAAATCAGCAATAGTGTCCTTGCCCATAAGACTCTAATTCTAGGTTCCTCCTAATTTTTCTATAATCAACATGTTTTCTTTTTTTTTTTTTCATTTTGGATTTTAAAACATATACGTAAAACACAATCTACTAAATTAATTCTTTGGTCTCAATTTCGCCTACTAGTATTTATAATACTTCAGGAGCTAATGAAACTATTTTGGTAAAATTCAATTCTCTCAATTCCTCGGCAATCGCGCCAAAAACTCGAGTTCCTTTTGGATTGCCTTTTTGATCAATTATAACCGCAGCATTGTCATCATAGCGGATTATTATACCGTCTTCGCATTTGAACTCTTTACATGTACGTACAATTACAGCTCGAATTACTTCGGATCTTTCTAGAGGCATTTGGGGCAATGCGTCTTTGATTACAGCAACAATAACATCACCAATACGAGCATATCGCTGATTACCAGCAGCTCCTATGACTCGAATACACATCAATTTTCGAGCTCCACTATTATCTGCTACATTTAAAAGGGTCTGAGGTTGAATCATATTATTTTGATTTCAATTTGTTATTTCAATGCAAAAGGATGAAAGAAATATTGTCTTTCCAGAAAGAAAAACCGAGCATTTTTTTTTATCTTCCATACCCCTTTTAGGGTTCTATATCTCTAATCGAATAAATTGACTTCGTATGGGCATTTTACTGGCAGCTATGGAGATAGCTGCTCTAGCTACAGTTTCAGATACTCCCCCCATTTCATAAAGTATACGACCAGGTTTAACAACGGATACCCAATATTCGGGGGACCCCTTTCCCGAGCCCATACGTGTTTCCGTGGGTCTTAGTGTAACCGGTTTGTCGGGAAATATACGTACCCATATTTTTCCACCACGACGTGCATATCGTGTTATTGCTCTTCGTCCTGCTTCTATCTGTCTCGCCGTGATCCAAGCGGGTTCAAGTGCTTGAAGAGCATATCTACCAAAACAAATACGATTGCCTCGGCAGGATTTTCCTTTCATTCTTCCTCTATGTTGTTTGCGAAATCTGGTTCTTTTGGGGTTATAGTCGATGGTTCTCTTTCTTAGTTCCATCTCTACTGCAAAACTGGACATGAGAGTTTCTTCTCATCCAGCTCCTCGCGAATGGAATCAGAAAGCATGTAAATTTCTCTAATTCATAATATTCCAAAATATTACGGTACGGATAGATACACATTAATAGATAATAGAAAAAGTTCGGTTTTTTTTATATTGAATTTGTTAAAACAGAAAAATATAATATATAGTCAAAAAAGAAGATCTAGAATATATCCAGATGTGTGTGTATATTTATCTAAATTCTATATTTATAGATAATGTAATCCTTCTTAAAAAAATCCTTATTTTTACTCTTATTGAATCGCGGTAAAGTATTCTAATTCAATAAGAATTTCGCGGGCGAATATTTACTCTTTCCTGTCTTATTTGTTAATTTATAAACTTACCAAATAAGACAATTTTTTTGGTTTGTTCCGCCATCCCACCCAATGAAGTGTTAGGATTCTTTTCAATAAAATCCTATGGAATCATAGGTTCTGTCGTTCCCACTGCTTCTCCTTGAATGGTTAGGTCTGAATCCCGCAACGGAGCTTCCAAAAAATTTCTTTCCGAGTTAATTTTCTCAGTTTTATTAACCCGGGCGGCTCTTTATTATTGCTTTAAATTTGTAGTTCTTGTTTCAAGTTACAATTTTTAATTCTCTATTATTTTTATTATATTGATGCTTTATCACATTGCCTTTTATGATGTAATTCATAGACCATACATAGTGGAATCCTATATCTTATTTATTTCCTCTTCCTTCTTTCTATCATCCCTCCCTTTATCCACATCCCTTTAGTTTTGCTTCACAACCTAGAATCCCTTTTCTTTTTTAGAGAAAAAATTGCAGTTGCTACAACTATATGACACATCTACTCATTTATGTTATGATAGAGGTATTTATTCATATAGTGACTGTTTCTTAGTTAGGATCTCGACAATACGAAGCAATAGGTTGGTTATTAGTTAATTTTCTATAATTACTAAGTTTTTTTCTTAAAAAAAAGAAAAAAATAACGAGTCACACACTAAGCATAGCAATTATATTAAATGATTTATCAATTTTCATTAAATCTTATAGAAAGAGGTATAATTTCTTCTTTTGCAGGGATTTCAGGAAAAAAGTCTCTTGTCATTTTTTATTCTATCAATGGACAGAATCCGAAGACAAGATTACTTATTCTTCGTCTACGAATATCCAAATTTTTACACCTAATACTCCATAGATAGTCCGAATTGGATAGCAGCAATAATCAATTTTAGCGCGAATTGTTTGGAGGGGAAGTCTACCCTTTTTAATAGATTCGGCGCGTGCAATTTCTTTTCCTCCGAGACGACCCGCAATTTTTACTTTTACTCCCCTTATATCTGCTTTTTTAGTTAATTCAATGGCTTTTTTCATTGCCTTTCGGAATGAAACTCTATTTTTTAATTGGAAAGCTATATATTCTGCAAGAATGTTAGGCTGTCTATAAGGTTCTTTAACTTTTTCGATAGAAATATTAAATCTCTGGTTTACAGAGTTAATTTCCTTTTGTAGATCTTTCTCTAATTCTTCGATTGCTCCTTTTTTCTTTAATAAATTTGGGAATCCAATATGGATTATGACGTGGATCGTATCGATTTCTTTTTGGATTTCTATATGTGTAATTACTTCGGAACTTGAACCTGAGTCCATTTTTCTATTATGTGTAATTACTTCGGAACTTGAGTCTGATTCTATTTTTCTATTCGAGCCCTTTTTCCTATTCTTTTGTATATAGTTCTTGATACAATCCCTTATTTTTTTATCTTCCTGTAGACCTTCAGAATAATTTTTTGGTTGTGCGAACCAAAAGGAATGGTGTTTTTGGGTTGTACCAAGTCTGAAACCGAGTGGATTTATTTTTTGTCCCATATTTTTCTATTCTATATTTTTTTTACTGGGAATCGAAATCTTAGATGGATCTAAAGGTTATTTAGATTTCTTTACTATATTTAGTACAATTGTTATATGACACATGCTTTTTTTTATGGGGAAACTACGTCCTCGAGCTCGAGGTCTGAATTTCTTCATAATAGTACTCCTACTGACTTCGGCTTTAGTAATAAATAAATTCGCTTTGTCGAAATCCCTATAATGAGTAGCATTTGCGGCTGCCGAATAAACCAACTTTAAGATGGGATAAGATGCTCGATAGGGCATGAGGTTCAGTATCATAACAGTTTCCTCGTAGTAACGCCAGCGAATCTCGTCAAGAACTCTTTGTGCTTTGAAAACAGACATAGGGATACGTTTTTGTGCTTTGAAAACTCTCTCGAACTTAAGTAGACGATCGGTTGGAACTTTCCTTGCGAGTTTCCTTAGCCCACTTTTCTTCTTCTTTATCCTAGGGATATACTTTACTAGTTTGAAACTTGTCATAAATAAGGTTATTCCCCGCCTACCTTTACTTTATTTTGAATCTTTTTTTCTTCTTAATCTTTCTATTCAGAATTCAGTTAACGACGAGATTTAGTATCCTTTCTTGCATTTTCATAACTCGTGAAATGCCGAGTAGGCACGAATTCCCCCAATTTGCGACCTACCATAGGATTTGTTATGTAAATAGGTATATGTTCCTTTCCATTATGAATCGCGATTGTATGGCCAACCATTGTGGGTAGAATGCTAGATGCCCGGGACCACGTTACTATTGTTTCTTTCTCCTCCTTCATATTGACCTTTTCTATCTTTGCCAATAAATGATGAGCTACAAAAGGATTCGTTTTTTTTCGTGTCACAGCTGATTACTCCTTTTTTCCTTTTTAAAGAGTGGCATTCTATGTCCAATATCTCGATCGAAGTACGGAGGTCAGAATAAATAGAATAATGATCAATGGAAAAAAGAAAAAAATCCTTTAGCTGGATAAGGGGCGGATGTAGCCAAGTGGATCAAGGCAGTGGATTGTGAATCCACCATGCGCGGGTTCAATTCCCGTCGTTCGCCCATCGCATTATTGCAAATTCCAAAAATGCAATTTTCCATATTCCTAGTTACGTATTTACTTACGGCGACGAAGAATAAAACTATCGCTATATTTTTTCCTTTTCCTAGTTCTTCTTCCAAGCGCAGGATAACCCCAAGGGGTTGTGGGTTTTTTTCTACCAATGGGAGCTTTCCCTTCACCGCCCCCATGGGGGTGGTCCACAGGGTTCATAACTACCCCTCTTACTACGGGGCGTTTACCTAGCCAACACTTAGATCCGGCTCTACCCAAACTTTTTTGGTTCACCCCAACATTACCCACTTGTCCGACTGTTGCTAAGCAGTTTTGGGATACTAAACGGACCTCCCCAGATGGTAATCTTAAAGTGGCCGATTTACCCTCTTTTGCAATGAGTTTCGCTACAGCACCTGCTGCTCTAGCTAATTGCCCACCCCTTCCACGTGTGATTTCTATGTTATGCATGGCCGTGCCTAAGGGCATATCGGTTGAAGTAGATTCTTCTTTTCTCTCAAAAAACCCCTTCCCAAACTGTACAAGCTTCTTCCAAAGCATACGGCTTTCTAGATGTATATGACGATCTCTAGACAGATGGATCTTATATGAATCATATGATGAAGTACCACATGAGTGGATATATAGGAAAGGAATCCAAATCTGCCGAATCGCTCATGTTATGATCTTCTACATCCTAGGTCTCTGCGTTCCGTCATCTGGCTTATGTTCTTCATGTAGCATTCAGATCGAATGACTCTATGAAATTACGTCGATACTTCCACATATTATGGGTAACGTAGGAGACATCCCTATTTTCCCCCGGGGGTCTTAATTACCACTGCTTAGCTTTCAATTTGCCTCTGACCATCAAATTAAATGTGAATAACCCGTCCTCCTCTCTTTGAAACAAGGGGCGCTTCCGGTTCTGTGCGTGCTTCAAACAATTTTGTCTTCTCCATATTACCATATCTCTAGAGCCAATAATTTTCTATGAGGAACTACTGAACTCAATCACTTGCTGCCGTTACTCAACAGTTTTCTGTTGAGGTCTATCCCGTAGAGGTAGTCAAATTGGATCAGTGATCGATTTCTAGGTTTCGTCGTAAACCTAATTGGTTACTTCCAATTACGTAAATCAATAGTTCAAACCGCACTCAAAGGTAGGGCATTTCCCATTGATATAGGAACTTTTGTACCAGAAACAATAGTATCTCCAATTATAGCCCCTCTGGGATGTAAAATATATCTCTTCTCACCATCCCCATAGTGTATGAGACAAATGTATGCATTTCGATTAGGGTCGTATTCTATGGTTACGATTCTACCAGATATGTCTTTTTGATTCCGTCGAAAATCTATTTTACGGTATAGGCGCTTATGACCTCCCCCTCTATGCCTTGCGGTAATGATTCCTCTGGAATTACGACCTTTACCACAACGGTGCCGTCCATGGATCAAATTATTTCGTGGATTGGATTTCACTTGCCTGTCTACGGTTCCCTTGCGTGTGCTCGGGATAGGTGTTTTGTATAAATGTTTCGCCGTATTATTAAGTATTCTCCTTTAGTTTTTTTCTCTATCTAGAAGTGGAATAGAATAACCCGGTTGAAGGGTAATGATCATACGTCTGTAATGCATTGTATGGCCCAGAATAGGTCCTATTCTTCTACCTTTTCCAGGTAGTCGATGGCTATTCACAGCTACCACCTTAACACCAAAGAAGAGTTCGACCCAATGCTTTATTTCTGTCTTAGTGAATCCCGATTCGACATTAAAAGTATATTGATTCTTTCCCAATAAACGAAGACTTTTTTCTGTAAATACTGCGTATTTGATTCCATCCATAAATCGACTTTCCCTCCTATGCTCTGAGTTCCAGTATCGATAAGAATTCGAGTTCTTATTGTTCTTATGTTATGGTATGAATATACCATACCAATTCGTTATGTATGGATGATGGATGAGATTCCATGGATAGAGAGCCAGTTCCAATAGACTTATGGAATGTTCCCGTTCGTGTGCATCCAGCAGGAATTGAACCCGCAAATTTACCAATTATGAGTTGGGCGCTTTAACCATTCAGCCATGGATGCTTAACAGGGATCATCGTACATCGTAAATAACCAATTTTCATATAGAAAGACATATCATAGAAAAATGAAATCGAAAATATTCCGAGATGGCAAATATTCGGAGATGACTATGAAAACACCTCTCTGGATCCTCGAATTGAAAGAGAGATTGAGAGGGATCAAGAATCCTAATTCTCGCTATTTGGAATGGATCCAATTCTATTGAGTCTGACTCATAGTGATCATTTCTCTTTAGCAAAGAATGACCTTGGTTATCAAAGGATTGAACAACCGGGATCCATTTACTTATGATACCTAGTTGGCATTGATAACAAGGATCTAATGAATTATGAGTTTAATAGATCCTCTTTAGCAGAAAGACGTATATTCCTTGCTCATTATCAGACAATCACTTATTCCCAAACCTCGTGTGGGACTAATCGTTTTCATTTACCATCTCATGGAAAACCCTTTTCGTTCCGCTTAGCCCTATCGGGTATTTTAGTGATAGGTTCTGTAGGAACTGGACGATCCTATTTGGTCAAATACCTAACGAAAAATTACGATTTTCCTTTCATTAAGGTACGAGGGCTTCTTATTCCACAAGAACGAAAGCACCTTTTCATTCTTTCATATACTAGGGGTTTTTACTTGGAAAAGACAATGTTCCATACTAAAGGATTCGGGTCCATAACCACGAGTTCCAGTGCACTAGATCTTGTAGCACTTAGCAACGAAGCCCTATCCATTAGTATTCCACATAAGAAATCCATTCTAGAAAAAAATACAATTAGATTAGCTCTTCATAGACAAACTTGGGGTTTGCGAGCCAAGGTAAGATCGGCTCGGGATCATGGGACCCTTTTCTATCAGATAGGAGGGGCTCTTGTACAAAATAGACTTACTAAGTAATAACCCCATAGAATCTATCTATATAAAGATAAAGAGGCAATCGTGTCAGG
>NW_028260509.1:0-41042 GCF_056163025.1 Triticum urartu
CTTTCAGATGTAATTGAAGGTAAAGAGGGAAGGTTTCGCGAGACTCTGCTTGGGAAACGGGTCGATTACTCGGGGCGTTCTGTCATTGTTGTGGGTCCTTCGCTTTCATTACATCAATGTGGATTACCTCTAGAGATAGCAATAAAGCTTTTTCAGCTATTTGTAATTCGCGATTTAATCACGAAACGCGCCACTTCTAATGTAAGGATTGCTAAAAGGAAAATTTGGGAAAAAGAACCCATTGTATGGGAAATACTTCAAGAAGTTATGCGGGGACATCCTGTACTGTTAAATAGAGCACCTACCCTGCATAGATTAGGCATACAGGCCTTTCAACCCACTTTAGTAGAGGGGCGTACTATTTCTTTACACCCATTAGTGTGTAAGGGTTTCAATGCGGACTTTGATGGAGATCAAATGGCTGTTCATCTACCTTTATCCTTGGAAGCTCAGGCAGAAGCCCGTTTACTTATGTTTTCTCATATGAATCTCTTATCTCCCGCTATTGGGGATCCTATTTGCGTACCAACCCAAGACATGCTTATCGGGCTTTATGTATTAACGATTGGAAAGCGTCGAGGTATTTGTGCAAATAGATATAATAGTTGCAGAAACTACCCAAATCTAAAAGTAAATTACAATAATAATAATAATTTTAAATATAGGAAAGATAAAGAACCCCATTTTTCTAGTTCTTATGATGCACTGGGAGCTTATAGACAAAAACTAATCAGTTTAG
The DNA here is from genome assembly GCF_056163025.1 of Triticum urartu. Taxonomy (NCBI): domain Eukaryota; kingdom Viridiplantae; phylum Streptophyta; class Magnoliopsida; order Poales; family Poaceae; genus Triticum; species Triticum urartu. Next base: position 740 of record NW_028260509.1, read on the forward strand.
ATAGTCCCTTGTGGCTACGATGGAACCTGGATCAACGCGTCATTGGGTCAAGAGAAGTTCCGATTGAAGTTCAATATGAATCTTTGGGGACTTATCATGAGATTTATGCCCACTATCTAATAATGGGAAATAGAAAAAAAGAAATTCGTTCGATATACATTCGAACCACTCTTGGTCATATTTCTTTTTATAGAGAAATAGAGGAAGCCATACAAGGATTTAGTCAGGCCTATTCATACACTACCTAAACAAGAAAGTTAGATTCGGCGATGCCCCTCCCCTTTCGGGGGGCATTCCGATTTCCCTAGTATCATCATTATTTGCCACGCGAATCCAGATTGAGATTGAGGCAATTAAGTTAATTAAATTTTCGAATCACTGACTCAGGCCCATTGTCGAATCCTACTCAGCAATTGTCGAATCCTACTCAGCCGAAAAGGGGGTATATGTATGGCGGAACGGGCCAATCTGGTCTTTCATAATAAAGAGATAGACGGAACTGGTATGAAACGACTTATTAGCAGATTAATAGATCATTTTGGAATGGGATATACATCCCATATACTGGATCAACTAAAGACTCTGGGCTTCCATCAAGCCACTACTACATCGATTTCGTTAGGAATCGAGGATCTTTTAACAATACCCTCTAAGGGATGGTTAGTCCAAGACGCGGAACAACAGAGTTTTCTTTTGGAGAAACACTATTATTATGGGGCTGTACACGCGGTAGAAAAATTACGCCAATCTGTTGAGATATGGTATGCGACAAGTGAATATTTGAAACAAGAAATGAATTCAAATTTTCGGATAACGGATCCTTCTAATCCAGTCTATCTAATGTCTTTTTCAGGAGCCAGAGGAAATGCATCTCAAGTACACCAATTAGTAGGTATGAGAGGATTAATGTCGGACCCTCAAGGACAAATGATTGATTTACCTATTCAAAGCAATTTACGCGAGGGACTTTCTTTGACAGAATATATAATTTCCTGCTATGGAGCCCGCAAAGGGGGTTGTAGATACTGCTGTGCGAACAGCAGATGCTGGATATCTTACACGTAGACTTGTTGAAGTAGTTCAACATATTATTGTGCGTAGAAGAGATTGTGGTACTATCCGAGGTATTTCTGTAAGTCCTCAAAATGGGATGACGGAAAAACTTTTTGTCCAAACACTAATTGGTCGTGTATTAGCAGACGATATATATATCGGTTCACGATGCATTGCCGCGCGAAATCAAGATATTGGAATTGGATTAGTCAATCGATTCATAACTGCCTTTCGAGCACAACCATTTCGAGCACAACCAATATATATTAGAACCCCCTTTACTTGCCGAAGCACTTCTTGGATCTGTCAATTATGCTATGGCCGGAGTCCTACTCATAGTGATCTGGTCGAATTGGGAGAAGCCGTAGGTATTATTGCAGGTCAATCAATTGGGGAGCCAGGGACTCAACTAACATTAAGAACTTTTCATACTGGCGGAGTATTCACAGGGGGTACTGCCGACCTTGTACGATCCCCTTCGAATGGAAAAATAAAATTCAATGAGAATTTGGTTCACCCCACACGTACCCGTCATGGGCAGCCTGCTTTTCTATGTTATATAGACTTGCATGTAACTATTCAGAGTCAAGATATTCTATATAGTGTGAATATTCCCTCAAAAAGCTTGATTCTAGTGCAAAATGATCAATATGTAAAATCCGAACAAGTAATTGCGGAGATTCGTGCCGGAACGTCCACTTTACATTTTAAAGAAAGGGTACAAAAGCATATTTATTCTGAATCAGACGGCGAAATGCACTGGAGTACTGATGTTTACCATGCGCCCGAATATCAATATGGTAATCTTCGCCGATTACCAAAAACAAGCCATTTATGGATATTGTCAGTAAGTATGTGCAGATCCAGTATAGCGTCTTTTTCACTCCACAAGGATCAAGATCAAATGAATACTTATGGTAAAAAAGATAGGGAAATTCTTGATTATTCAACGTCGGATCGAATCATGTCCAATGGCCATTGGAATTTTATCTATCCTTCTATTTTTCAAGATAATTCAGATTTGTTGGCGAAAAAGCGAAGAAATAGGTTCGTCATTCCATTACAATATCATCAAGAACAAGAGAAAGAACTAATATCCTGTTTTGGGATTTCGATTGAAATCCCCCTTATGGGTGTTTTACGTAGAAATACTATTTTTGCTTATTTTGACGATCCCCGATACAGAAAAGATAAAAAGGGTTCAGGAATTGTTAAATTTAGATATAGGACCCTAGAAGAAGAATATAGGACTCGAGCGGAAGACTCAGAAGAGGAATATGAGACCCTAGAAGACGAATACAGGACCCGAGAGGACGAATATGAATATGAAACCCTAGAAGAATCTAAATATGGAATCCTAGAAGACGAATACGAATATGAAACCCTAGAAGACGAATATGGGAGCCCAGAAAACGAATATGGGAACCCAGAGAACGAATATAGGACTTTAGAGAAAGACTCAGAAGAGGAATATGGGAGCCCAGAGAGCAAATATAGGACCCAAGAGGACGAATATGGAACTCTAGAGGAAGACTCAGAAGACGAATATGGCAGCCCCGGGGAAAGCGCAGAGGAAAAATATGGTACTTTAGAGGAAGACTCAGAAGAAGATTCAGAGGACGAATACGAGAGCCCAGAGGAAGATTCCATCTTAAAAAAAGAGGGTTTGATTGAGCATCGAGGAACAAAAGAATTTAGTCTAAAATACCAAAAAGAAGTAGATCGGTTTTTTTTCATTCTTCAAGAACTTCATATCTTGCCGAGATCTTCATCCCTAAAGATACTTGACAATAGTATTATTGGAGTGAATACACAACTCACAAAAAATACAAGAAGTCGACTAGGCGGACTGGTCCGAGTGAAGAGAAAAAAAAGCCATACGGAACTCAAAATATTTTCCGGAGATATTCATTTTCCTGAAGAGGCGGATAAGATATTAGGTGGCTGTTTGATACCGCCAGAAAGACAAAAAAAAGATTCTAAGGAATCAAAAAAAAGGAAAAATTGGGTCTATGTTCAACGGAAAAAAATTCTCAAGAGCAAGGAAAAGTATTTTGTTTCCGTTCGCCCTACAGTGGCATATGAAATGGACGAAGGAAGAAATTTAGCAACACTTTTCCCGCAGGATCTCTTGCAAGAAGAAAATAATCTCCAAATTCGACTTGTCAATTTTATTTCTCATGAAAATAGCAAGTTAACTCAAAGAATTTATCACACAAATAGTCAATTTGTTAGAACTTGCTTAGTAGTGAATTGGGAACAAGAAGAAAAAGAAAAGGCTGGTGCTTCCCTTGTTGAGGTAAGAGCAAATGATCTTATTCGCGATTTCCTAAGAATTGAGTTAGTCAAGTCCACTATTTCGTATACACGAAAAAGGTATGGTAGGACAAGTGCAGGACCGATTCCCCATAATAGGTTAGATCGCGCCAATATCAATTCTTTTTATTCCAAGGCGAAGATTGAATCACTTAGCCAACATCCAGAAGCTATTGGCACTTTGTTGAATCGAAATAAAGAATACCACTCTTTGATGATTTTGTCGGCATCCAACTGTTCTCGAATTGGTTTATTCAAGAATTCAAAACATCCCAATGCGATAAAAGAATGGAATCCTAGAATTCCTATTCGAGAAATTTTTGGGCCCTTAGGCGCTATTGTAGCTAGTATATCGCATTTTTCTTCATCTTACTATTTACTAACGCATAATAAAATCCTGTTAAAAAAATATTTGTTCGTTGACAATTTAAAACAAACCTTCCAAGTACTTCAAGAACTTAAATACTCTTTAATAGATGAAAATAAAAGGATTTCTAATTTCGATAGTAACATAATGTTGGATCCATTCCTTTTGAATTGTCACTTTGTCCATCATGATTCTTGGGAAGAGACATTGGCAATAATTCACCTTGGACAATTTATTTGTGAAAATGTATGTCTATTTAAATCGCACATAAAAAAATCCGGTCAAATTTTCATTGTAAATATGAATTCCTTTGTTATAAGAGCAGCTAAACCTTATTTGGCCACTACAGGAGCAACTGTTAATGGTCATTATGGAGAAATCCTTTACAAGGGAGATAGGTTAGTTACGTTTATATATGAAAAATCGAGATCTAGTGACATAACGCAAGGTCTTCCAAAAGTGGAACAAATCTTTGAAGCGCGTTCAATTGATTCATTATCCCCGAATCTCGAAAGGAGAATTGAGGATTGGAATGAGCGTATACCAAGAATTCTTGGGGTCCCTTGGGGATTCTTGATTGGAGCTGAGCTAACCATAGCCCAAAGTCGTATCTCTTTGGTTAATAAAATCCAAAAGGTTTATCGATCCCAAGGGGTACAGATCCATAATAGACATATAGAGATTATTATACGCCAAGTAACATCAAAAGTGCGGGTTTCCGAAGATGGAATGTCTAATGTTTTTTCGCCTGGGGAATTAATCGGACTATTGCGAGCGGAACGAGCAGGACGAGCTTTGGATGAATCGATCTATTATCGGGCAATCTTATTGGGAATAACAAGGGCTTCCCTGAATACCCAAAGTTTCATATCTGAAGCAAGTTTTCAAGAAACTGCTCGAGTTTTAGCAAAAGCTGCCCTACGAGGTCGCATTGATTGGTTGAAAGGCTTGAAAGAAAACGTAGTTCTGGGGGGGATTATACCTGTTGGTACCGGATTCCAAAAATTTGTGCATCGTTCCCCACAAGACAAGAACCTTTATTTCGAAATAAAAAAAAAAAATCTATTCGCGTCGGAAATGAGAGATTTTTTGTTTCTCCATACAGAATTAGTTTCTTCAGATTCTGACGTAACAAACAATTTTTATGAGACATAAGAACCCCCATAAAAATATTTTTTACTTTACTAGACTTTTGAACTTAGAACACTAACAGGTCAAATTTTAGATTTTTAAGATTTTTATTTTAATAAGTAAAACAAGTCAGTTAATTCATTAAGGTGGTTATGTTTATACCATGTATCAATGGCCAACTCTTATCTTAGTACAAGGTTCTCTCGGAACAATTATTATTTATTTCAAGCTATTTCGGATCTTTCTTAATCTTCAAAAAGAACTAAATTCCGTAATGGAATGGTAGGATTAAAAAAAAGGAAGTGTGGAAAAAATGACAAGAAGATATTGGAACATTAATTTGAAAGAGATGATAGAAGCAGGAGTTCATTTTGGTCATGGTATTAAGAAATGGAATCCTAAAATGGCCCCTTACATTTCGGCAAAGCGTAAAGGTACTCATATTATAAATCTCGCTAGAACGGCTCGTTTTTTATCAGAAGCTTGTGATTTAGTTTTTGATGCAGCAAGTCAGGGAAAAAGTTTCTTAATTGTTGGTACCAAAAAAAGAGCAACAGATTTAGTAGCATCAGCTGCAATAAGGGCTCGTTGTCATTATGTTAATAAAAAGTGGTTCAGTGGTATGTTAACGAATTGGTCGATTACGAAAACTAGACTTTCTCAATTTAGAGACTTAAGAGCAGAAGAAAAAATGGGAAAATTCCACCATCTCCCAAAAAGAGATGTGGCAATCTTGAAGAGAAAATTATCTACTTTGCAAAGGTATCTCGGCGGGATCAAATATATGACGAGATTGCCAGACATTGTGATCGTCCTTGATCAGCAAAAAGAGTATATAGCTCTTCGGGAATGTGCCATTTTGGGGATTCCTACTATTTCTTTAGTCGATACAAATTGTGACCCGGATCTCGCGAATATATCGATTCCAGCCAACGATGACACTATGACTTCAATTCGATTGATTCTTAACAAATTAGTATTTTCAATTTGTGAGGGCCGTTCTCTCTATATAAGAAATCGTTGATTAAGAATATATAGTGAATTCTTGGGCAACTGCGTAAATTTATGGAATCACTTACTTTACTATATCTTTTTTTTTGCATAGAATTTTTTTTGCATAGAAAAAAGAAGGGGAATATTGATATATATTAGAGGGTATTGATATATATTATGATCTGATGTGCTTTCTTGGTATCCTAAATATAAGATTAATACTTCAAGTTGCTGAGTTGAGAAAGAGATGGTTGAATCAAAAGAATTCCTTTTTTGAAGTTCAATTTTTATCAGAGGACAATATGAATATTATACCTTGTTCCATTAAAACACTCAAGGGGTTATACGATATATCGGGTGTAGAAGTAGGCCAACACTTCTATTGGCAAATAGGAGGTTTCCAAATTCATGCCCAAGTACTCATCACTTCTTGGGTCGTAATTACTATCTTGCTAGGTTCAGTTGTCATAGCTGTTCGGAATCCACAAACCATCCCGACCGACGGTCAGAATTTTTTTGAATATGTCCTTGAGTTTATTCGAGACTTGAGCAAAACTCAGATTGGAGAAGAATATGGTCCCTGGGTTCCCTTTATTGGAACTATGTTCCTTTTTATTTTTGTTTCGAATTGGTCGGGTGCTCTTTTACCTTGGAAAATTATAGAGTTACCCCATGGGGAATTAGCAGCGCCCACGAATGATATAAATACTACTGTTGCTTTAGCTTTACTCACGTCAGCGGCATATTTTTATGCTGGTCTTAGCAAAAAAGGATTGAGCTATTTCGAGAAATATATTAAACCAACTCCAATCCTTTTACCAATTAACATCCTAGAAGATTTCACAAAACCATTATCGCTTAGCTTTCGACTTTTCGGGAATATATTGGCGGATGAATTAGTCGTTGTTGTTCTTGTTTCTTTAGTCCCCTTAGTAATCCCTATACCGGTCATGTTTCTTGGATTATTTACAAGCGGTATTCAAGCTCTTATTTTTGCAACATTAGCCGCAGCCTATATAGGTGAATCCATGGAGGGTCATCATTGAATTGACTCTTTTTGGAAATAGTATTTTTTTTTTTTGCAGCTTAGCTCAATTCATGCATGGTTCCAGATAATCTGCTTGGTTGCAAAAAAATAGTTAGAAATGCGTATGAATATATAGCCTAGAGTTGTAGGAGAGAGAATAGAATAGACTATATTATGGAATTTTCAAAGTATATATGCATTAAGGAGGGTGGAGTCAGGCTAGATCTATACTATAATATCCTTAATGTCTATAAGTGGAGTCCTCTTTTATGCAGGTTTCCACTTTAAGCAATGATTTTAGAATCCGATTCAATAGAAAATGAGAAAATATGCAAACAAAATAGAAGAAACAAATGTATATATATAGGATATTATATTATATATTCCTAGGTTAGATTCATTATCTAATCCGATATATGGATATGGAATTCCCTTCTATGTAGTTCGGACAATTCACATTATCATTTCAATTTGATTTCAATTTGTACTTTTTAGTTACTTTACTTCTCCCCAATAGAGCTTAGAAGTAAGAATTTATTGGTTGATTGTATCCTTAACCATTTCTTTTTTTTGACACGAGGAACTACTCACCATGAATCCACTAATTGCTGCTGCTTCTGTTATTGCTGCTGGATTGGCCGTAGGGCTTGCTTCTATTGGACCTGGAGTTGGTCAAGGTACTGCTGCAGGACAAGCTGTAGAAGGTATTGCGAGACAGCCAGAAGCAGAAGGTAAAATACGAGGTACTTTATTGCTTAGTCTAGCTTTTATGGAAGCTTTAACAATTTATGGACTAGTTGTGGCACTAGCGCTTTTATTTGCGAACCCTTTTGTTTAATCTTAAAAAAAAAATTCTTTCGATTTCGATTAGATACTTTTTTCTTTTTTTAGTAAATTGGTATTTGCTTCCACAATTCCAATTATATCAATACTTTATTTAATTTACTCCTATTTATTACTCCTGGAATTATCTATTTATCGGGACAGATAATACCCCATTCTAGGAAGGGCTGAGTTGAGTATTATTAATTTAGAAGATATGCTCACCTTCTTATTTCCCGTCCTTAGTTTAGGAAAGTGGAAAGTTTTTTCCTTTTATTTTAGGAATTTTGGGAACAGAACATTTCAACAAAGGAAGTCTTTCACCGGTCAAACAAGACGTAAGACTTAATCTAAAAGAAATTACTAGATTGAATCTATTTGCATTAAAAAAACCGATCAAAAAAGGGCGAGCGAAGTAAGTGATCGAAAAACTTTGTTCTTTGTTCGTCCTATCTATAAGAGGAGAGCATATGAAAAATGTAACCCATTCTTTCGTTTTTTTAGCTCACTGGCCATCCGCTGGCAGTTTCGGGCTTAATACCGATATTTTAGCAACAAATCTAATAAATCTAACTGTAGTGGTTGGTGTTTTGATTTTTTTTGGAAAGGGAGTGTGTGCGAGTTGTCTATTTCAAGAATAGATTGGATCTATCCGGCTGCACTTTATAATATTTTTTAGTATTTTTCGGATAAATAAGAAAAGGGTGCACGATCTCGACGAATTACTTCTGAATAAATTCAGAAATCATATGGAAGAACCATAGCATTTCGCGACTCATTGGTAAATCAACTTTGATTCTCTATAAACCAAGAATGTGAGACCATTAACACGGTTAAAGCTAAACTGCTTGAAGTCCAGGCAAAAAGAGGTACTCTTTCTACAACTATATTAGTATTAGTACCAATTTAAACGGGAAATAGCTAATGTAAAATTTATCTGATATAGAACACTCATATCGATAAAATGGTTTGAACTATTTACTAGAAAAAAAAGGGGGCACCCTGCCCTTTTTTAACCAATGCCGAATCGACGACCTATGTATAAAAAAGAGAAATTTTTTGGATTTGAAGAAAAAAAAAATAAAAAAGAATTCTATTAATTTTCATTTTCCATTTATTTAGTTAGTTTTTCTTAATGAAATTGAAATTATTAACTAGAGGGCAAATAAAAATAAAGAAACAACTTTGCTGACCATGATATATTTTTATCTAGGCGGAAGAGTCCTCTTAATATTTATCTAGTCTTATATAGGTTTCGGTATATTGAAATATAAACATAAAAAAGAAGATAGAGGATAGGCTCATTACTTAAAAAAAAGATATGGAAATAGCTATAGAAAAAAAAAAAGGAGCGTGAGAGCCAAATGAATCGAAAGATTCATGTTTGGTTCGGGAAGAGATCATAAAAGTTGTAAACTTACAAAATAATCTACTTTCATTAAAAGATTTATTAGATAATCGAAAACAGAGGATCTTGAGTACTATTCGAAATTCAGAAGAATTGCGTAGAGGGACCATTGAGCAACTCGAAAAAGCTCGGATTCGATTACAGAAAGTCGAACTAGAAGCGGATGAGTATCGAATGAATGGATACTCTGAGATAGAACGAGAAAAAGCAAATTTGATTAATGCTACTTCTATTAGTTTGGAACAATTGGAAAAGTCTAAAAACGAAACCCTTTATTTTGAAAAACAAAGGGCAATGAATCAGGTCCGACAGCGGGTTTTCCAACAGGCCGTACAAGGAGCTCTAGGAACTCTGAATAGTTGTTTGAATACCGAGTTACATTTCCGTACGATTCGTGCTAATATTGGCATTCTCGGGTCCCTGGAATGGAAGAAATAATTAAATTAATTAGGCCTTGAACTTCTACTTTCGTTTAGAATTTAGGCATTATTTTTCCCCTTGCTTCCGAAAAAAGAGTCAAGAAACACTAATGGCAACCCTTCGAGTCGACGAAATTCATAAAATTCTCCGCGAACGTATTGAACAATATAATAGGAAAGTAGGGATTGAGAATATAGGTCGCGTAGTTCAAGTGGGGGATGGGATTGCTCGTATTATAGGTCTTGGTGAAATAATGTCAGGTGAATTAGTCGAATTTGCAGAAGGTACTAGGGGTATTGCTCTGAATTTGGAATCCAAAAATGTTGGGATTGTATTAATGGGCGATGGGTTGATGATACAAGAGGGAAGTTTTGTAAAAGCAACAGGAAGAATTGCTCAGATACCCGTGAGTGAGGCTTACTTGGGTCGTGTTGTAAATGCTCTGGCTAAACCTATTGATGGGAAAGGCGAAATTATAGCTTCCGAATCTCGCTTAATTGAATCTCCTGCTCCAAGTATAATTTCCAGGCGTTCCGTATACGAACCTCTTCAAACAGGGCTTATTGCTATCGATTCGATGATCCCTATAGGGCGCGGTCAGCGAGAGTTAATTATTGGGGACAGACAGACTGGCAAAACAGCAGTAGCCACAGATACAATTCTCAATCAAAAAGGGCAAGGTGTAATATGTGTTTATGTAGCTATCGGTCAAAGAGCATCCTCCGTAGCTCAAGTAGTAACTACTTTCCATGAGGAGGGGGCCATGGAATACACTATTGTAGTAGCTGAAATGGCGGATTCACCTGCTACATTACAATACCTCGCTCCTTATACGGGAGCAGCCCTGGCTGAGTATTTTATGTACCGCGAACGGCATACTTTAATAATTTATGATGATCTCTCCAAACAGGCACAAGCTTATCGCCAAATGTCCCTTCTATTAAGAAGACCTCCCGGACGTGAGGCTTATCCAGGGGATGTTTTTTATTTGCATTCACGCCTTTTAGAAAGAGCCGCTAAATTAAATTCTCTTTTAGGCGAAGGAAGTATGACCGCTTTACCAATAGTTGAGACTCAATCTGGAGACGTTTCCGCCTATATTCCTACTAATGTAATCTCCATTACAGATGGACAAATATTCTTATCTGCGGATCTATTCAATGCCGGAATTCGACCCGCTATTAATGTGGGTATTTCTGTTTCCAGAGTAGGATCCGCGGCTCAAATTAAAGCCATGAAACAAGTAGCTGGCAAATCAAAATTGGAACTAGCGCAATTCGCAGAGTTACAAGCCTTTGCACAATTCGCCTCTGCTCTCGATAAAACAAGTCAGAATCAATTGGCAAGGGGTCGACGATTAAGGGAATTGCTTAAACAATCCCAGGCAAATCCTCTCCCAGTGGAAGAGCAGATAGCTACTATTTATACCGGAACAAGAGGATATCTTGATTCGTTAGAAATTGAACAGGTAAATAAATTTCTGGATGAGTTACGTAAACATCTAAAAGATACTAAACCTCAATTCCAAGAAATTATATCTTCTAGCAAGACATTCACCGAGCAAGCGGAAATCCTTTTGAAGGAAGCTATTCAGGAACAGCTGGAACGGTTTTCTCTTCAGTAACAAATAAATTTTGCATGTCTACTCTTGTTAGTAGAATAGGAATCGTTGAGAAAGCTTTTTCATTTGAATCATGCAAAAAAGTTTTCTTTGTTTTTAGTTTAGTATAGTTATTTAAAGAATAGATAGAAATAAGATTGCGTCCAATAGGATTTGAACCTATACCAAAGGTTTAGAAGACCTCTGTCCTATCCATTAGACAATGGACGCTTTTCTTTCATATTTTATTCTTTCTTTTATTTTTTTGCTTCTTCCGAGAAAAAACTGTTAGACCAAAACTCTTTTAGGAAATCAAAAAATCCAGATACAAATGCATGATGTATATATTATATCATGCATATATCATAAAGAAGGAGTATGGAGGCGGTAGTGGGAATCGAACCCGCAACCCCAAGGTTATGAGCCTTATGAGCTACCAAACTGCTCTATACTCTTAAACTAAAGAGGGGTAACTAGTGGATAAAAGAGGGTTGGATACGCCCCTCTACCAATATCTATACAAATAGAATAGTCCATTTATACAGAATGGTAAAGAGGGCTCCTCTATGATTATCAATTCCAGAAATCCATACAAATACGAAAGGGTATTTTATCCTTACCAACTGGATCTTGTTGCACCCGGTAACAAACATTCATAAACCATTTCTCGAAGTACGTGTCCGGATAGCCCAAAATGTCGATAGTTAGCTCTAGGTCTTCCGGTCAAAAAACAACGTCGATGAAGGCGTGTAGGTGCACTATTACGCGGTAGGGATTGCAATTTTTCTCGCATTTTCGTTTTTTCACTCAAACTCAAGGGAGAAACTTTGCTTCTTATCTTTTTTTTTAAAGATTGACGAATCAAATGATATTTCTGTTCTAATTTCTGCCGCTTCTTCTCCCTCTGAATCAAACTTTTTTTTGCCATAATGTGTCGTTGCTATTATTACCAAGTATACGGTTCTAATCCTAGATGGAAAAATAAATAGAAAAAGAAATCTAAAAAGGCAGATCCTCCCTCTCTATCAAGAGTAATGAACTAGGTGCTGATACAGTACAAAAAAACAAACTAAATTAACCAAACTTGCCTGATGTTGAGGCAATCAAGAAAGCTGCATAAGTGAATATATAACCCACGGAAAAGTGAGCTAATCCAACCAATCTTGCTTGCACAATGGAAAGAGCCACGGGCTTATCTCTCCAGCGAATTAAATTAGCTAAAGGTGTGCGTTCATGAGCCCATGCTAAAGTCTCAATTAATTCCTGCCAATACCCCCGCCAGGAAATTAAGAACATAAATCCAGTAGCCCAAACAAGATGTCCAAATAAGAACATCCACGCCCATACCGATAAACTATTCATCCCAAAAGGATTATATCCATTGATAAGTTGTGAAGAGTTTAACCATAGGTAATCTCTTAACCATCCCATCAAATAAGTGGAGGATTCATTAAATTGTGAAACGTTGCCCTGCCATAATGTGATATGTTTCCAATGCCAATAAAAAGTAACCCACCCAATGGTATTTAACATCCAGAAAACTGCCAAATAAAATGCGTCCCAAGCAGAAATATCACAAGTACCGCCGCGCCCTGGGCCGTCACAAGGAAAACTATATCCAAAATCCTTTTTATCTGGCATTAATTTGGAACCGCGTGCATCTAAAGCGCCCTTTACTAAAATCAATGTAGTTGTATGCAAACCTAGAGCAATAGCATGATGAACCAAGAAATCCCCAGGTCCTATTGTTAAGAAAAGCGAATTACTATTCTCATTAACAGCATTCAACCATCCGGGCAACCATAGGCTTCGACCCGCATTGAAAGCGGGGCCATTCGTTGAAGATAAGAGTATATCGAACCCATATGTCGTCTTGCCATGAGCAGATTGTATCCATTGGGCAAATATAGGTTCGATCAAGATTTGCTTTTCTGGAGTACCAAAAGCAAGCATGACGTCGTTATGAACATAAAGGCCCAAGGTATGGAATCCTAGAAAGAGGCTAGCCCAACTTAAATGAGATATGATAGCTTCTTTATGGTCTAACATTCTTGCCAATACATTATCCTCATTCTGTTCCGGATTGTAATCCCTAATGAAAAAAATAGCTCCATGAGCAAAAGCCCCTGTCATGATGAACCCTGCAATATATTGGTGATGAGTATATAAAGCAGCTTGAGTAGTAAAGTCTTGTGCTATGAATGCATAAGGAGGTAAAGAGTACATATGTTGAGCTACTAAGGAAGTAATAACCCCTAAAGAAGCTAGAGCAAGACCTAACTGAAAATGAATCGAATTGTTGATTGTGTCATAAAGGCCCTTATGCCCACGCCCTAATCGACCCCCCGGAGGAGTATGCGCTTCTAAAAGATCTTTAATACTGTGCCCAATTCCGAAGTTAGTTCGATACATGTGACCGGCAATGAGAAAAATAAATGCAATAGCTAAATGATGGTGAGCCATATCGGTCAGCCACAAACTTTGTGTTTGTGGATGGAATCCCCCAAGAAGAGTTAGAATGGCAGTTCCCGCTCCTTGAGCGGTACCAAATAAATGATTACTCGAATCAGGGTTTTGGGCATAAAGATTCCATTGACCCGTCAAAAGGGGTCCCAACCCCTGGGGATAGGGTAATACATCTAAGAAATTATTCCATCGAACGTACTCCCCCCTGGATGCGGGAATAGCAACATGAACTAAATGTCCTGTCCAAGCCAAAGAACTTACCCCGAAAAGTCCTGACAAATGATGATTGAGACGAGATTCCGCGTTTTTGAACCACGAAAGGCTTGGTTTCCATTTGGGTTGTAGATGTAACCAACCCGCTATTAAGGACAGCGTAGAAAGAAATAATAGAAAAAGAGCTCCAGTATAAAGATCCTCATTGGTGCGTAATCCTATTGTATACCACCACTGATAAACTCCAGAATAAGCAATATTCACTGGACCAGCAGCACCTCCTCGAGTAAAGGCTTCCACAGCGGGTTGACCAAAATGAGGATCCCAAATCGCATGAGCAATAGGTCTTACGTGTAAAGGATCCTGTATCCATGATTCAAAATTTCCTTGCCAAGCTACATGAAACAGATTTCCGGACGTCCATAGAAAGATTATTGCTAATTGCCCAAAGTGAGAAGCAAAAATGTTCTGATAAAGACGTTCTTCAGTAATATCATCATGACTTTCGAAATCATGTGCGGTAGCAATACCAAACCAAATACGACGAGTAGTGGGGTCCTGAGCTAAGCCTTGGCTAAACCTGGGAAATCTTAATTCCATAATGCCTTTCAAATCCTCCTAGCCACTATCCTACTGCAATAATTCTCGCTAAGAAGAATGCCCATGTCGTGGCAATTCCACCCAGAAGGTAATGGGTTACTCCTACAGCGCGTCCTTGTATAATGCTCAAGGCTCTAGGCTGAGTAGCAGGAGCAACTTTTAATTTGTTATGAGCCCAAACGATAGATTCAATGAGTTCTTGCCAATAACCACGGCCGCTGAATAAAAACATTAAACTGAAGGCCCAGACAAAATGAGCACCTAAGAAAAAAAGACCATATGCAGATAATGAAGAACCATAAGACTGAATGACTTGCGATGCCTGTGCCCACAAGAAATCTCGAAGCCACCCATTAATCGTAATGGAACTCTGTGCAAAGTTTCCCCCTGTAATATGAGTTACCACCCCTTGATCACTTATAGTACCCCAAACATCCGACTGCATTTTCCAACTGAAATGGAAAATGACTACCGAAATTGCATTGTACATCCAGAATAAACCTAAGAAAACATGATCCCAGGCGGATACTTGACATGTTCCCCCTCGGCCAGGCCCATCGCAAGGAAAGCGAAAACCTAGATTTGCTTTATCGGGTATCAAACGGGAACTCCGAGCAAATAAAACACCTTTCAAAAGTATTAATACAGTCACATGTATGGTAAATGCATGAATGTGATGGACTAAAAAATCTGCGGTTCCTAATGGAATAGGTAACAAAGCCACTTTGCCACCTACTGCTACTAACTCGCCGCCTCCCCACGTTAAGCTAGTACTTGTTGTTGCACCAGGAGCTGTTACGCCAGGCGCAGTAGCATGGATATTTTGTACCCATTGAGCAAAGATAGGTTGTAATTGTATGGCAGTATCCGAAAACATATCTTGTGGACGGCCTAAAGCACTCATGGTATCATTATGAATGTACAAGCCAAAACTGTGAAAACCTAGAAATATACATACCCAGTTAAGGTGGGATATGATTGCATCGCGGTGTCTAAGGACGCGATCTAATAGATCGTTGTATCGAGTAGTTGGATCATAGTCTCTTACCATAAAAATTGCCTGCATGTGCAGCAGCACCGACTATTAGAAATCCGCCAATCCACATGTGGTGTGTGAACAAGGAAAGTTGTGTACCATAGTCAGTAGCTAGGTATGGATAGGGAGGCATAGAATACATATGATGAGCTACAACAATGGTTGTAGAGCCTAGCATAGCTAGGTTAAGAGATAATTGAGCATGCCATGACGTTGTTAAGATTTCATAAAGACCCTTATGGCCTTGTCCTGTAAATGGGCCCTTGTGAGCCTCCAAAATATCTTTAAGTCCATGGCCAATACCCCAATTGGTCCTATACATATGACCTGCGATTAGGAAAAGAATAGCAATAGCTAAATGATGGTGCGCAATATCGGTCAGCCAGAGACCACCGGTTACTGGATCTAGTCCTCCGCGAAAAGTCAGAAATTCTGCGTATTTGGACCAATTTAAAGTGAAAAAAGGGGTTGCTCCTTCGGCAAAACTAGGATAAAGTTGAGCCAAAAGGTCCCGATTCAAGATAAATTCATGAGGAAGTGGTATCTCTTTAGGATCCACCCCAGCGTCAAGAAATTGGTTAATTGGTAAAGATACATGAATTTGGTGCCCCGCCCAAGAAAGAGACCCAAGTCCTAATAATCCCGCTAAGTGGTGATTCAACATGGATTCTACATCTTGGAACCAGGCCAATTTGGGAGCGGCTTTGTGATAATGGAACCAACCAGCAAAAAGCATTAACGCTGCAAAAATCAATGCACCAATTGCAGTACAATAGAGTTGTAATTCACTAGTTATTCCAGATGCTCGCCAAAGCTGAAAAAAACCAGAGGTTATTTGGATTCCTCGGAAACCCCCGCCTACATCACCATTCAATATTTCTTGCCCTACTATAGGCCAAACTACCTGAGCACTGGGTCCAATGTGAGTAGGATCACTTAGCCATGCTTCATAATTGGAAAAACGGGCGCCATGAAAGTACATGCCACTCAACCAAAGAAAGATAATGGAAAGTTGCCCGAAATGAGCACTAAAGACTTTTCGAGAAATCTCCTCCAAATCACCAGTATGACTATCGAAATCGTGAGCATCAGCATGTAGGTTCCAGATCCAAGTGGTAGTATCAGGGCCCTTAGCTAGTGTTCTTGAGAAATGGCCGGGTCTGGCCCATTCCTCAAAAGATGTTTTTACAGGATCCCTATCCACAACAATTTTTACTTCTGGTTCCGGCGAACGAATAATCATTAAGTCCTCCTCTTTCCGGACAAGACATACAAAGAGACCCGCCAACTGTCTTTTTAGTGAATCTTTGAAAGATATATATTTTGAGAAGATAGATTTTGAAAGATAGATTTTGAAAGATAGATATTGTGATTAGTTCTTTTCTTTACTATCTACCATCCTTCTATTTTTTTTTTAGTTATTCACTGGAGCAATTATATATTGAAGTCAATCCGAGGCAAGTGTTCGGGTCTATTATGACATAAAGATTAGGTGCCTAACGGACATTGTTTATCTTGAAAAACAAATATTTCTCGACGTAAGAAAAAAATCTTTTTTATTTTTAATTTAAGAAACTAGTGTATTTTTTTTGAGGGCATAAGCTCCTATCTATATCTACTTTCCTTGAGCATAATATAGGGTTTTTTATTTGATTCTAAATTCCAAGATAACTCATTAGAATTATTAATAAGATGGTCCTAATATATTAGCAATATTTAGATTGCCCCCTCTTTTTATTCACTTTATTACTTCTATTCTAGACCCTATCCCTATGGTTTATTCTTATGAAATATCATATAAAATAGAAGGTATAAGAAATGGATATAATGAAATTCTTGATTCGATCTTACGACCTAATTTATTTGATTAATGGATCAACAACCAAACCACCCATTTTATGAAAAAGAAGGAGCATGGTCTTATTCAAATTCAAAGCGCTTCGTAATCTTCAACCAGTTCTGTGCTTCAATATAATTTCCCGGAGTAAGCGCTATAGCTTGTTTCCAATATTCAGCAGCTTGATCAAACCAAGCTTCCGCAATTTCCGAATCACCCTGTAGAATGGCCTGTTCTCCTCGGTCGGAATAGGAAGTTCCTTCCCTTAGAACCGTACTTGAGAGTTTCCTACCTCATACGGCTCAGAAATTGCTATCTGAATTTCCCCTATCTTAACTGAATTCGATTTATCAAAAATCGATCCAATTTGTTCTTGGGTTAAGCAGAAGAAATTAATTACCTAAGTTTCAAACCCTAATTTTTATCAATAATCAGTTTGATCTTTTTTCCCACCTTCAGAAGAATGAAGCATAGATAGATATAGAGCCTTCGTTCAAATTTTCTGAGAGGTAACTATCCCGGTTTCATATATGAAATCTCTATAGAATCCTTGAAAAAGACTTTTTTCCATAAGAAAGAAAAAAGAACTTACTATCTTTGGGATCTGATACTACACCGCTGCTTAATCCCTTAGTGGATCGGCTCTATTACATAAGCGGATTCCTAAATTTTGCCCCATATCATGGGATAAGTAAGCAGTTTTTTTTAGTTGTATCGACCCAGTCGCTCACTAATTGATCTTTACGGTGCTTTCTCTATCAATTTGAGAAACTTTATCCATAGAGTAGTAGTATAGGCCATACTTTCTTCGTTTTTTGATTCTCGTGAAGTGTCCTTCCTTCCTACAGCTGATAGGGAAAAATCGTTGTTTTTACGATCCCTATGTAGAAAGCCCTTTTTTTCTAGTATTTACTAGAAAATTTGATCCTCTCTTTTTTTTTTTTCTTTCTATAGTGGAGATAGTCGCACGTAATGACAGATCACGGCCATATTATTAAAAGCTTGCGGTAAGAAGGGGTTTCGTTCTAGTGCCCGGAAATAATATTCCAAAGCCTTTGTATGCTCTCCATTGCTTGTGTGTATAAGGCCTATGTTATAGAGTATATAACTTCGATCATAGGGATCGATTTCTAGTCGCGTAGCTTCATAATAATTTTGCAAAGCTTCCGCATAATTTCCTTCGGATTGAGCCAACATCCGTTACGGTCGTTCATTCTATTCAAAAAATCTCCGTTCCAAAACCGTACATGAGGTTTTCATCTCATACGGCTCCTCCCTTCTGTACATAATAGTACTAAGCGAAATAATCTATAGAATCAAAATAGAATTAGTCCCGTCTCATTATGAACCGAAAGGGGCTGGTATTTTTCCAAGAAATCTCTAGCCAACCTTCCCACAAGAGGTTTTTCTTAACACCAATGAATTCTATTAATGCTAGAGGAAAACGATAGCTCCAATAATTTCTTTGTTCTCAACGCCTCCTATTTAGAGGAATTAGCTACTTCAACGATCTTTGATGGTTATAGGGGTATCCAAAGTACAAACCTGATGGTTGTTTGTTATCCCAACCATTCTTCCCAGCCCTGATACCGATCAGGAAAGGGGTAATTTCTAACAAAGTTTTTCTCTTGTTGATTCCTATTTCTAGGTGTAGTGCTTTTCTCCCCTATGCTGCCTACGGATACTAATAGAGTAGGATTGGCCTGTAATCCATACCATACCATATCCTGTAGGTGTAACCTTTCGCTCAATACTCAAATCTACAATTGAAGTATCTGAAGCCGCATCAATCGAGGATACACGACGGAAGGAATTGTTAGTTCGCCTCACCTTCCCGAAGCGTGGGTTTGTTTGCTTTACAAATTTGGTTCTCTCTATGCCAACCCCCCTCTCTTTTTCGTAAGACTGAGGTATAGGTAGGGCTAAAAAAAAGCAAAAAAAAGAGTCAAATCGCACCATCTCTATAATAAGTAAATGCCTTTTTTTCTCCTGAGGTTGTCGGAATTATTCGCAATAAAATATTGGCTACAATTGAGGAGGTCTTATCAATGAAATTTCCATTTCCACGGGATCTAGGCATAATTCCCAACCCATTCTATATAGAATTGTTTTCATTCCTTCACAAAATAACATAAAAACAAACACATTCGATTCTTATAATTATAAATAGATTGATCCATATGCTCTACTCTAAATCCATATGCTTTAAATGGATAAGAGAGATATGGATTTTCCGCTCAGCTCAAATTGTATCCTTTTCCTTCTGCTTGGACACGAAGAGATATGAAATATTTGACTAAGACTGGATTTCATTCCACTTTCCTATTTCTGAACAACAACTTATGTTATCAACTATTTCGTGTTTTCAAAGTTATTAATTGTCTCATACCCTATTTTTGATTTCGATAGTATGGTGTAGCGTATCTTATGCAAACGGAATTCTAAGGTTTCTTTATTTTATTATGCAATAAGAAGAATTCTTCCATTTTCTTTTTCTTTAGTTGCGGGAAAACCCAAATTAAAACTTTTATTTTATAGCGAGCGCAATTTCTAGTAAAAAATCCTGTATCCTTCCACTTAGATCAAAAGGAATTTTTCCAATAGAACTATGGAACCCCCGAGTGGTTGCGGTTGTACCTGTACTGCAGGAATAAGAAAACTCGCTATTCACTCAGTTTATTTTCCATAATAAGTTATGTAGGAGAGATGGCCGAGCGGTTCAAGGCGTAGCATTGGAACTGCTATGTAGACTTTTGTTTACCGAGGGTTCGAATCCCTCTCTTTCCGTTTTTCTTAATTCATCAACGTTAAGGATCACAATGTATCAAATCAAATAACAATTTTTTCCAGCAATAATATAATATCTTATATTATCTTATTTTGATTTAATAGAAATTAGAAATTCTCTATAGCAAATTACTGTGGTATGTAAAATACACATAGAGGAAAAAAGAAAAAAGGATCCTAATCCTAGGGTTAATCAATTTTAGCTAGTTGATGGGAAAATACAAATTAATGGTAATGGTCTTAGGGCGATTTAGTTCGGGGAAAGGGGAAGGGGAAGAAAATTCTATGAACCTTTCCTTTTTTCGTTAAGTTCAAGTCTGACGAGAGTAATATTCTACAACTAACAACTCATTTATTTTGAGACCGACCCACTTCCTATCTAGGATTTTATTTACTAGTCCTTTATATTCCAACGTGTCAATCGCCAAATGCTTTGGCAATTTCCCCGGGTCCGATGAAGCAATATAATTTTGAACCAGACCTTTTGATCTTTGGTTATCTTTCGTAGTAATAATATCTCGGGGTTTGCAACGAAAACTTGGTATATTGACTATACGACCATTAACTAAAATATGTCTATGGTTGACTAATTGGCGGGCCCCAGGAATGGTTGAAGCCATACCCAATCGAAAAAGGATATTATCCAAACGCATTTCAAGTAATTGTAGTAAAACCTGGCCTGTTGACCTTTTTGCTTTTCCAGCGATATGTACATATCTAAGTAATTGTCGTTCTGTCAGACCATAATGAAAACGCAATTTCTGTTTTTCTTGAAGACGAATACGATATTGCTCCTTTTTCCCAGAATTGAATTTTTTTTTAAGATTACTTCCGGATTTAGGTGTTTTTCTAGTGAGTCCTGGTAAAGCTCCCAGACGGCGTATTTTTTTTAAACGAGGTCCTCGATAACGGGACATGAAGACTCCTTTTTTTATTTTATTGAAATTTCATTTTACACAATTAATTTCATTGTATTTACATTACAGAATACATCGAAATTAAAACTGAATTAAACTACAGGATAAACAGAGTAAAATCAACTAAAGTACCCCAAAAAATGGAATTTCATCAAAATCTTTTTTTTTTGTATATATATTATTTATTTTATTGTTTTGTATCTAGCAAAATTGTAAGGTAAAAAACATAAAAGATCCTGGATTCTCCATTTAATTCGGAAAAAAAGAGATTCTTGTTCGTAGAACATCGATAGAGAAAAAAAAGCCGACTATCGGATTTGAACCGATGACCCTCGCATTACAAATGCGATGCTCTAACCTCTGAGCTAAGTGGGCTTACATAACGGAAATAGTGTAACAAATAGAAATAGGTATAGTATAGGAAATCCGTAAAATCTCAGATATTAGTTATTAATCTTAGCTATTAACTAGTTCTAAATTTGAAGTTATACTTATAAAAATAAAAAAATACTAAAACTTCTTAAAGATAAAGTTAGCTTGATATGCTTAACTATAGGATATTAAAAAATAAAATTATAGAATTTATTGGTATTTTCATTCGATCATTATAGACTTTATTATTTGTTAATAATTTGAGGATTAATATTTCACTAAGGGGAACATAGAGTCAGAGTAAATAAAATTGCTAATTCTGATTAGAAAAAAAGAATAAATATCAAGCGTTATAGTATAATTTTGAATACTATAAAAAAGTAAGACGGGAGGTGGGGGAGATAAAAACTTTTGGATATATTGATTCGGATTGAATTGCAAATACATCAAGGATAGAATCAATTCAATTCTGAATTGCAATAAGCAAGCGAGGTCTCTCAAATAGAGTCGAACTGAACTGCTAGACTACGTTGAGTGATGAACTCAATGATTCAAAAAAAAAACTAAGAGATGGATGAAATTACACAAGGAATCCTGGTCTCAAAGAAGAGGGAAATGGGGATATGGCGAAATCGGTAGACGCTACGGACTTGATTGTATTGAGCCTTGGTATGGAAACCTGCTAAGTGGTAACTTCCAAATTCAGAGAAACCCTGGAATTAAAAAAGGGCAATCCTGAGCCAAATCCGTGTTTTGAGAAAACAAGGGGTTCTCGAACTAGAATACAAAGGAAAAGGATAGGTGCAGAGACTCAATGGAAGCTGTTCTAACGAATCGAGTTAATTACGTTGTGTTGTTAGTGGAATTCCTTCTAGTTCTAAATTAGAGAAAGAGGGGTTTTATACCTTATACATTTAATAAACACGTATAGATACTGACATAGCAAACGATTAATCACAGAACTCATATTATATTCTAATTATAATATAGGTTCTTTATCTTTTTTAAAAATGAAATTAGAAATGATAATGATTATGAAATAAAAAACTCATATCATAATTTTTTTTTTTCATTATTGTGAATCCACTCCAATCGAATATTGAATAATCAAATTCTTCAATTAAAATTCAAAGTTTTCGAGATCTTTAAAAAAGTGGATTAATCGGACGAGGACAAAGAGAGAGTCCCATTCTACATGTCAATACTGACAACAATGAAATTTCTAGTAAAAGGAAAATCCGTCGACTTTATAAGTTGTGAGGGTTCAAGTCCCTCTATCCCCAAATCCTCTTTTATTCCCTAACTATACTATATTATTATTATTTATCCTCTTTTTTTTTTTCTTTTTATCAATGCACTTTTTTTTCTTTTTATCAATGCAATGGGTTTAAGATTCATTAGCTTTCTCATTCTACTCTTTCACAAAGGAATGCGAAGAGAACTCAATGGATCTTATCCTATTCATTGAATAGATTTCTTTTTTATTAGAGTATCGGCAAGAAATCTTGGTTATTCACTCTATTTTTAAGTTTTATTTAAGTAAACCATGCACAATGCATAGGACTACCCCCCCCATTTTCAAATTTAAAATTTGAAATACTTTAATTAATTTTTAGTCCTTTTAATTGACATAGATACAAATACTCTACTAGGATGATGCACAAGAAAAGGTCAGGATAGCTCAGTTGGTAGAGCAGAGGACTGAAAATCCTCGTGTCACCAGTTCAAATCTGGTTCCTGGCAGAGAAAAAAAAAAAAAAGATCCACCGAATAGGTATTGATCCAAATACCTCGAGATGGATTGTGATACATATTCATTAATAATATTTATTCATCTAAGTGGATAAATCTATAATATAAATATAGAGGCACTTCTTTTTCTTTTTAAAGAAGTTTTAAAATATATCTTTTCTTTATGATAAAGAAGGGGGTGAGATTCCCCTTTATTTTTTTGCGTTTCTTAATTTTGTATTCCGCTATTCCGACGAATATTTTTTTAGTCTTGCTTATCTTTATCTTATCTTATTTTCCTAGTTGTGCTAAGTAATGTGCGCGGTACAAAGTTCCTGGTAGAGAACTTCTTTGAGTCATCCTATTTTTCTGTTCATATGAAGGAAATTAATATGCGATTTTCAAAATAGGGGAATCCAAATGAAACCCTTTTTTTGCTCAGTCTATCTGGAATGCTTTTGTATAATTAGGAATTAATTATAAATAGGTATTCCGTTTCATCTAGGAAAAGAACCTAAAAATATTCCTTGACTTGAATAAAATCTGGAGTTGTGTTGTATAAGTGAGCATGAATTTCTTATCATTCAATGAGCATCTTGTATTTCATAAAAATTGGGGGTTATATAATCCTTACGTAAGGGCCAGCCTATCCAACTTTCAGGCATTAGGATACGTTTAAGGCGCGGATGATTATCATAAGAGATTCCCACCATATCATAAGATTCGCGTTCTTGAAAATCGGCACTTCTCCAAATCCAGAAGACAGACGGAATTCTAGGATTATCCTTTTGGGCAAAGACTTTTATGCAGACTTCTTCTGGATTATCTATACCATATTGTATTCTCGTAAGATGATACACGCTAGCTAAAGATCCACCGGGTGCTACATCATAAGCACATTGGGAGCGTAAATAATTGTAACCATATACATATAAAATGACAGCAATGGAATCCCAATCCCCTGCTTTTATTTGTAAAGTCTCTATTCCTCGGTGATCAAAGCCCAAAGATCTATGAACCACCTCATGTTTGACTAGCCAATTAGATAACCAACCCTGCTGCATTGTCTTCATCTCTCCCTCTTTGTATAAATATTTCACATTTCGGATGCAAGTTTGAAAGATTGCCCTGCTTTTTATTTTTCTACACAAAAGAGCCCCTCTCCTAATTCACTAATTTGTAGGAAGGTACTGAACTTTTGGATTTGAAAAAAGTTTCAGAAGATATATCTAATGTAGATGGTGATTGATAGAGCAATTCTTGCTCATAAGTTCCTGTATGAGTACTGCGCCTAACATAAAGCTTGTGACTGGTAGTAAAACATCTATTTTTATTTTGAGATAGAGTTTGATCCTCAACTATTTCTCGCGATATCTTCTTACGAAGTTTTGTTAGGGCATCTATAACTGCCTCCGGTTTAGGTGGGCAGCCCGGCAAGTAGACATCCACAGGAATTAACTTATCAACTCCCCGAACAGTACTATAGGAATCCGTACTGAACATTCCCCCTGTAATAGTACAGGCTCCCATAGCAATGACGTATTTTGGTTCAGGCATTTGCTCGTATAATCTCACTAAAGAGGGAGCCATTTTCATTGTTACCGTACCGGCTGTTAAAATTAGGTCTGCTTGCCTAGGACTTGATCTTGGTACCAATCCATAACGATCAAAGTCGAATCGTGAGCCTATTAATGAAGCAAATTCAATGAAACAACAACTGGTACCGTATAGAAGGGGCCATAAACTGGAGAGTCTTGACCAATTCGAAAGATCATTTGGTGTAGTTGAAATAACAGAATTGGAACTTGTTTGGTCAAGTAAGGGAAACTCAATCAAATTCATAACTGTCTCAATAGAATCTTTTCCTTCTTTTTTTTTGTCTAAATATTCAGTTAAGACCATTCCAAGGCTCCTTTTCGCCATGCATAAACTAAACCAACAACTAAGATAAGCACGAAAATCAAAGCTTCGATAAAAACGGATACACCCAATACGTCGAAACTCATTGCCCAAGGGTATAGAAAGACGGTTTCCACATCAAAAACAACAAAAACGAGCGCAAACATATAATAGCGTATTCGGAATTGTACCCAAGCCCCTCCCATGGGTTCTATACCCGATTCATAACTAGAAAGCTTCTCTGGTCCTTCACTAACCGGGGCTAAAAGTCCTGAAATCGAAAATGCCAAAATAGGAATAAGGCTTGCTATTATTAGAAATGTCCAAAAAATATCATATTCGTGAAGCAGAAACATAATGTACTCCCATTAATGTGGAATAGGCGGAACTTAAATTAGTCAATTCAATTCAGCATTGTCAATTTATCCAGAACTTCTCTCTTTTCCTCGGTGAAACAAGAATCTTTTTTGTTCAAACAAAAGCGCTTAGTTTAAGTTTAGCCTTTGTTTCCTCTGTGCTGCATCTTCTTTAAAGATTCATCCAATGGAATCCCAACTCCCTTTCTTTTGGATTTCCATTCTATTTAGATATGGTGTATGTAGATCTAATTCTTATATAAAGAAAACTTTCTCGTTTCACTTTGTCTCGCTTTCTCTAGAATCTCTAGAAAAAAGAATAGCTCTATCCTTTATTTAATATTTAATAATAAAATAATAAGAGACTATTAAATAAAAATGAGAATACTACTAAATTAGAACCTAATTAAGATAGTAGGACTAATCTATGCAGTATAATTAATGAGAAGTAATACTATAAAATAAAAATAAAGAACTCTATTTCAGAACTATGAGACAGAATATTCTGTTTTCTTATTTACTCTTTACTTTATTTTTTCTATTTAAAGTTGATCAATTTACATAATGTATCTATAAACAAAGTAATAAATATACTTAAAACAAAGTAGGAATTCGCAAAATGGATAAAATCATTGCAGTTATTATAGGGAAGTCTAGAGATATCCTATTTGAAGGAGGACGGGATTCAAATCAGGGAAAGGATCCTTTCTTCTATTGATTTGATAGAAATTCGTTTTTCTTTTCCTGTCTGTATGATTTTGATTTTCGATGAATGAGCCTTTGGTAATGCTTTTATCTCTATTCTATGTCGCAGGCGCCTATCCAGTCTATAAACAAATACTAATGAGAAAATGAAAACTATACTAAACTAAAGAAAACATAGGATAGAGATCCTAAAATCTAAAAAAGGGCATATTAGGGCTATACGGATTCGAACCGTAGACCTTCTCGGTAAAACAGATCAAACGGATTATTATCGAAATGATTTGAACTGTTTCAAAGACCCAACATGCATTTTTTTGCATTGGGCTCTTTCATAAACTGATTTAAAGATCAGTTAGTCCACCATAGTTTTTCTTTACGGAAAGATAATGAGATGGCTCCCTGTGCTCTGATTGATTTTTTGTATTATGATCTATCTAGGAGCAATACCAAAGTGTTTCAAAGGAGGATTACCTTGACTTAGGTCTGCCTCCGGTCTAAATTAAATCAACCTAAGTGAAATGGAGTCTCTATCGTTCCACTGCAAGAGTTAACTATGAGACTTCATACACCTTAAAGTTCATAGAACGAAAAGAAGTTTTTTGGAGGCCCTTATCCTCATTACGCCTAGCATTTAGTGGGCTGGATATTTACCTTATCAACTAGCAAATCCATAAGGGTTCTATTTGATTAGGCACCTGAATTGGCACCTGAATCGGACTGAACCGACTGTTTGTCAGGCTACTGTTCTCCTATTCTCTCGAATCTATGAAGTAAGACATTGATTTTGCAATAAGATCGATTATGTTCATTGCATAATAAGCTCCTTTGAAAAGCATTGGCGCACGTGTAAACGAGTTGCTCTACCGAACTGAGCTATAGCCCTTATCAGAGATATCTTAACATATAGATAATTTCTTGTCAAGATGAATATTTTCTAATGCCAGAGGATACCCCTTTGATCTGTATCTGTTTAGTATTTAGTTTAGTATTTAGTATATAACAGACCAATAACAGAGCGGTATTGCTTAGAAAAGGGATTCAATATATAATCGATCGAAGTAATGGGTCTTCCTTTGTGGTGATAAATTGCCTACTTAACTCAGTGGTTAGAGTATTGCTTTCATACGGCGGGAGTCATTGGTTCAAATCCAATAGTAGGTAAGTAGGTAGAAAAATTACTAGATAGCATTGGACTTACTTCGCTTCGCTATCTAATAACTTTTTCTACCCCTCTTCCCTTTTTCTTTGTATCAACTATAAACCACTGGATTGTCTTCAATTGGATGGGGGAATCCAATTGACAGCCTCGATTCGTATCCTAGCTCGTCTGAGAGCGAGCTTCGCTTCAACCAAATCTTTCGTACCCTCAGCTTTACTCAAGTTAGCTTCGGCTATTTCAAGTGCCTTTTGAGCTTCTTCCGGATCAATATCACTACCCAGTTCCGCATCATTTCCTAAAATGATGATCTCATTATTAACTATTCTCGCAAAACCGCTCCACAGAATCGCTGTTAACCATTGGTCGTTGAGGAGGCGTATTCTCAAAGGACCCATATCTACTGCTGTGTTAATGGGGGCGTGGTTTGGTAATACGCCAATTTGGCCACTATTAGTGGATAAAATGATTTCTTTCACTTCACAATCCCAAATAATTCGCTTAGGAGTCAGTACATAAAGATTTAATTTCATTTCTTCGATTTGTTCTCCTCTTCTAAGGTTATAGCTTTCGTGCTAGCTTCATCGATGTTACCCACCAAATAAAAAGCCTGTTCAGTGTAGGCCGTCTAATTCTCCGGAAAGGATTAGTTGAAATCCCCTAATAGTTTCCGCAAGAGCAACATACTTTCCTGGAGAACCAGTAAAAACTTCTGCCACAAAGAACGGTTGTGATAAGAAACGCTCAATTTTTCTTGCTCTTGCTACAGTTAAACGATCCTCTTCCGATAATTCATCCAAGCCAAGAATTGCGATAATGTCCTGAAGTTCTTTGTAACGTTGTAAAGTTTCCTTAACTCTTTGCGCAGTTTCATAATGTTCGTTGCCAACGATCCGAGGCTGTAACATAGTCGAGGTTGAATCTAAAGGATCTACTGCTGGATAAATACCCTTGGAAGCTAATCCTCTGGAAAGTACGGTAGTAGCATCCAAATGTGCAAATGTTGTGGCAGGGGCAGGGTCGGTCAAATCGTCTGCAGGTACATAAACTGCTTGAATCGAAGTTATAGATCCCTTTTTAGTAGAAGCAATTCTTTCTTGCAAAGAACCCATTTCTGTACTAAGAGTAGGTTGATAACCCACTGCGGAGGGCATTCTCCCTAATAAAGCGGATACCTCTGATCCTGCTTGAACAAAACGAAAGATATTATCGATAAATAAAAGCACGTCTTGCTTATTAACATCTCGGAAATATTCCGCCATAGTTAGGGCAGTTAAACCAACTCTCATACGAGCTCCCGGTGGTTCATTCATTTGGCCATAGACTAGAGCTACCTTTGATTCCTCAATATTTTTTTCATTAATTACTCCGGATTCCTTCATTTCCATATAAAGATCATTTCCTTCACGAGTCCGTTCCCCTACTCCACCGAATACGGATACGCCCCCATGAGCTTTAGCAATGTTATTGATTAATTCCATGATCAGTACTGTTTTACCTACTCCAGCCCCCCCAAATAGTCCTATTTTTCCTCCACGTCGATAAGGAGCTAAAAGATCGACGACCTTAATACCTGTTTCAAAGATGGATAATTTCGTATCTAACTCGATAAAGGCAGGCGCAGATCTATGAATAGGGAACGTTGCACTACTATCTACAGGACCCAAATTGTCAACAGGCTCCCCAAGAACGTTGAAAATTCGTCCGAGAGTAGCTCCACCGACCGGAACACTGAGAGGAGCTCCCGTGTCAATCACTTCCATTCCTCTCATCAACCCGTCCGTAGCACTCATAGCTACAGCTCTAACTCGATTATTTCCTAATAATTGTTGTACCTCACAAGTCACATTAATTTGCTTATCGGCAGTGTCTCTACTCTGGACTACCAAAGCGTTATAAATATAAGGTAACTTGCCTGGGGGAAAAGTGACATCCAGCACGGGTCCAATAATTTGATCGATACGACCTGTACTTTTTTCTTCAATTGTGGAAACCCCGGGAGGAGAAGTAGTAGGATTGGTTCTCATAATTATCACATAATTAAAAAAAAGGAATTTGTCGAAATTTTTCTTTTTTTATTGTTGAATAATGCCAAATCAAATCAAAAAAAATCCAAAAGTAAAAAGGAAATGAATTAGTTAATTCAATAAGAGAGAAAAGGGGACCAGGACTTGATTTCGTTGCCCAAGCGAATCCCATTCAATCGTTTACTCATGGAATGAGTCCATTGGAAAGTTCAATCAATCTTTTTTTTCATATACATTTTGCCTTTTGTGGAGGATCTGTGCCTACTCTACTTTCCTATCTAGGACTTCGATATACAAAATATATACTACTGTGAAGCATAGATTGCTGTCAACAAAGAATTTTATTAGTATTTAGTTAGGTATTTGCATTCAAAATAAGAAAAGAGAACTATTAAGAACTTGTAAAATAAGGATTAGGAATTAATTTGGGTTGCGCTATATCTATCAAAGAGTATACAATAATTATGGATTTGGTAAATCAAATCCATGGTTTAATAACGAACCGTGTTAACTTACCATAACAACAACTCAATTCCTATCGAATTCCTATATTGGAATTCCTATAGGATAGAACATACACAGGGTGTACGCATTATATATGAATGAAACATATTCATTAACCTAAGCATGCCCTCAATTTTCTTTAATGAGTTGATATTATATTAATTGAATATCCTTTTTGTTTTACGAGATTTTTGCTAAAGTTTCATTTACGCCTAATTAACATCGAGTAGACCCTGTTATTGTGAGAATTCTTAATTCAAGAGTTATAGGGAGGGACTTATGTCACCACAAACAGAAACTAAAGCAGGTGTTGGATTTCAAGCTGGTGTTAAAGATTATAAATTGACTTACTACACCCCAGAGTATGAAACTAAGGATACTGATATCTTGGCAGCATTCCGAGTAAGTCCTCAGCCTGGGGTTCCGCCCGAAGAAGCAGGGGCTGCAGTAGCTGCCGAATCTTCTACTGGTACATGGACAACTGTTTGGACTGATGGACTTACCAGTCTTGATCGTTACAAAGGACGATGCTATCACATCGAGCCTGTTGCTGGGGAAGACAACCAATGGATCTGTTATGTAGCTTATCCATTAGACCTATTTGAAGAGGGTTCCGTTACTAACATGTTTACTTCCATTGTAGGTAACGTATTTGGTTTCAAAGCCCTACGTGCTCTACGTTTGGAGGATCTACGAATTCCCCCTACTTATTCAAAAACTTTCCAAGGCCCGCCTCATGGTATCCAAGTTGAAAGAGATAAGTTGAACAAGTACGGTCGTCCTTTATTGGGATGTACTATTAAACCAAAATTGGGATTATCCGCAAAAAATTATGGTAGAGCGTGTTATGAGTGTCTACGTGGTGGACTTGATTTTACCAAAGATGATGAAAACGTAAACTCACAACCATTTATGCGCTGGAGAGACCGTTTTGTCTTTTGTGCCGAAGCTATTTATAAATCACAGGCCGAAACCGGTGAAATCAAGGGGCATTACTTGAATGCGACTGCGGGTACATGTGAAGAAATGATTAAGAGAGCTGTATTTGCAAGAGAATTAGGGGTTCCTATTGTAATGCATGACTACTTAACTGGGGGATTCACCGCAAATACTACTTTGGCTCATTATTGCCGCGACAATGGCCTACTTCTTCACATTCACCGTGCAATGCATGCAGTTATTGATAGACAGAAAAATCATGGTATGCATTTCCGTGTATTAGCTAAAGCATTGCGTATGTCTGGGGGAGATCATATCCACTCCGGTACAGTAGTAGGTAAGTTAGAAGGGGAACGCGAAATGACTTTAGGTTTTGTTGATTTATTGCGCGATGATTTTATTGAAAAAGATCGTGCTCGCGGTATCTTTTTCACTCAGGACTGGGTATCCATGCCAGGTGTTATACCGGTAGCTTCAGGTGGTATTCATGTTTGGCATATGCCAGCTCTGACCGAAATCTTTGGGGACGATTCTGTATTACAATTTGGTGGAGGAACTTTAGGACATCCTTGGGGAAATGCACCTGGTGCAGCAGCTAATCGAGTGGCTTTAGAAGCCTGTGTACAAGCTCGTAACGAAGGGCGCGATCTTGCTCGCGAAGGTAATGAAATTATCCGAGCAGCTTGCAAATGGAGTCCTGAACTAGCCGCAGCTTGTGAAGTATGGAAGGCGATCAAATTCGAGTTCGAGCCGGTAGATACTATTGATTAACTAGATAAAACTAAAGATAAAGAAGGTATAAATAAAAAAGAAACGAAATAAAAAGAGAAAAAAATCAGTTATGAAATGCAGTAATTCTTCTTTATTCTTCTAATTGATTGCAATTAAACTCGGCTCAATCTTTTTTAGAAAAAAAAGATTGAGCCGAATAAAAATAGATCATGATATGATCATGAGACTTGACAAATTGAGATTCGTCTATTCTATATATCTAGAATATATATATTAAGGTATAATACAATAAAGAAATACAAATAAAATAATAAAATAATAAAATATAGTATTATCATATGATAATGATAATGGAATCAAATACGCAGTATTTACAGAAAAAAGTCTTCGTTTATTGGGAAAGAATCAATATACTTTTAATGTCGAATCGGGATTCACTAAGACAGAAATAAAGCATTGGGTCGAACTCTTCTTTGGTGTTAAGGTGGTAGCTGTGAATAGCCATCGACTACCTGGAAAAGGTAGAAGAATAGGACCTATTCTGGGCCATACAATGCATTACAGACGTATGATCATTACCCTTCAACCGGGTTATTCTATTCCACTTCTAGATAGAGAAAAAAACTAAAGGAGAATGAATGAAAAAAGACATAGTTTGGAAGTTAGACCTTTTTATAGGACTCTCTTTCAATTTCAAAAAAGAGGACGTTTGAAACTTTTAACAGGCGTAATCGTGAGTCAACAAGTGACTCGAACTGTGTGTAAAAAAAGAAGCATTTTTTTTTTTTCAAAATGCTAGAACTAGATAAGGAAGTTTTCTATAACCTTGAGAAAAAGGATAAAAAGGTAGTTTTTTTTTAGTTTATGACTCCGATCAAGAGCGAGAAATCCTTGATTTGGGATTGGACATAGAACCTGGACCCATCGTAGAGACGTTTAGTTCAAAAGAAAGGATCGTATCCTGATGGTAAGAATTATACTTTCGTGGAAATACAGCGCTATAGACTTCAATGCGGTAGAGTAGACGTTTTGTTTCTAATTTTTCTGGACCAAACCTCCGCTCCGACCCAACGATACAATGAATTTTTTCTGTTCATATTCATAAATAAAAAAGATTCGGAATCGCAATGCTACTATATGCGTCCAGAGGAGTATTTGGAATAATATTCTTCTATAATCCATTATTGCGGGGGGTCTTACTAACAGGGCTTCGCTGCACGGGACAGGTCTTCGTCGAAAAGCTAACTCCACCCGGCATTTTCATACCCTTTCTTTGGGTGGTATATCGCCTTTTAAAGTCTAAGAGGGTAGTAGGGGATCTATAGTAGGTAAGATAATTTGCCCTTTGATTTTGATTGAATATACTATTTTTCCGCCTTTACCACGCATTATTGTATGCGCTTCTAGAGAAGTATGTATGCAGGAAGTAAATTCTAACCGCTTTCTTTTGAATCCAATTTCAAATTAGATTAGAAAGATAGAAAGGCCATGAGGATGGGAAAATCAAAATAAAATCTTTTTAATTAGTTCTCCTTTTTTGGAATTTTCTTATTATCCTTTCATTTTTTTTACAGAATATTTTTCAAACTAAAAATAAAAAATACAATACAATAGTCAATATTCCTTATAATAGATATACTTAATTATATCATAAGAATCTTAAGATATTTTTCGACTAGATAGAAATAGTAAATTTGAATTGAGACACCTATTCCATGACGGATTTAAACTTACCTTCTATTTTCGTGCCTTTAGTAGGCTTAGTATTTCCGGCAATTGCAATGACTTCTTTATTTCTTTATGTGCAAAAAAATAAGATTGTCTAGTATTTTTTAGTGTAAGTAATATAATATGGTAGGGTATGTGGCTTTTTCTACACACACTTTCTACACACAAATGAAAAACGGTTATGGATGCGGATATAGGCTACGAGCATAAATGCATGAATATGCAGAGCCAGGTATAGCGAGTTTTATTTTATTTATTTTAATTGAATCAACGAATATTTTTTGAATAGAAAGTCAATGTATCTAACCTATTATTTCACAGGAGTACTAGTTGCTGAAGGCGATTTCAGAATCAAAAAAAGTAAAGTCAAAATTATTTAGCTTATTCTCTCAATTTCAATCGACCGCTGCTGGATTTAGTATATCTAATATGAATTGGCGATCAGAACACATATGGGTAGAACTTCTAAAAGGTTCTCGAAAAAGGGGTAATTTTTTCTGGGCCTGTATTCTTTTTCTAGGTTCACTAGGATTCTTATCGGTTGGGATTTCCAGTTATCTTGGTAAGAATATTATATCTATACTTCCATCTCAAGAAATTCTTTTTTTTCCGCAGGGGGTCGTGATGTCTTTCTACGGAATCGCAGGCCTATTCATTAGCTCCTACTTGTGGTGTACTATTTTGTGGAATGTAGGTAGTGGTTATGACCGATTCGATAGAAAAGAGGGAATAGTGTGCATTTTTCGTTGGGGATTCCCTGGAATAAAACGTCGCGTCTTCCTTCGATTCCTTATGCGGGATATCCAATCAATTAGAATTCAGGTTAAAGAGGGTCTTTATCCTCGTCGTATTCTTTATATGGAAATCCGGGGCCAGGGGATCATTCCCTTGACTCGTACTGATGATAAATTTTTTACTCCACGAGAAATTGAACAAAAAGCTGCCGAATTGGCCTATTTCTTGCGCGTACCAATTGAAGTATTTTGAGGTATCTTTTTTGAACTGAGTTGAATGAAGAAAAGAAGAATTGGAAGAAGAAAAGTTTTCTCAACACAGGGAGGAAGTCCCTTCTAAATTGGATTTGTTATTGTAAGGGGATTTTTAAGTATTTATCTAAAGGAAGGAACAAACGAGGATAAGAGAAATTTGCTTTTAATTTTTTTTTATCCAAGTTAGATATATCGCATACTATTCTTCCTTTTTCATCCGAAAGGGCTTTTTTTTTATTCTATTTCACTATTTCATTCCATCTAGATCTAAGAAAGAACCCAATGCACTGAAATTCCACTAATAACTAATATACAAAAAAGAAGAATAGATACAGGGTATCAAACCTATAGAGTTTTTGCTTCAAAGAAATAGAAATATCATGAAATAGAAATATCATCATATAGAGTCAGGGAATGGAATAGAGTCAGCGAATGAAGCATATTCATTAACAACTCCATTTACAGATCAAAAATGAAAAAAAAGAAAGCATTGCCTTCTTTACTATATCTTGTATTTATCGTACTTTTGCCTTGGGGGGTCTCTTCCTCATTTAACAAATGTCTGGAACTTTGGATTAAGAATTGGTGGAATACCAGGCAATCCGAAACTCTCTTAACTGATATTCAAGAGAAAAGGATTCTAGAAAGATTCATAGAATTAGAAGAACTTTCTCTCTTGGACGAGATGATAAAAGGGAAACTAAAGACACATGTACAAAAACCTCCTACAGGAATACACAAGGAAATAATACAATGGGTCAAAATAAATAATGAGGATCATCTCCATACCATTTTGCATTTCTCGACAAATATAATCTGTTTGGCTATTCTAAGTGGTTCTTTTTTTCTGGGTAAAGAGGAACTTGTCATTTTGAATTCTTGGGTTCAGGAATTCTTCTATAATTTAAATGACTCAATAAAAGCTTTTTTTATTCTTTTAGTTACTGATTTTTTTGTTGGATTTCACTCCACCCGTGGTTGGGAACTAGTAATTCGTTGGGTCTACAACGATTTTGGATGGGCTCCTAACGAGCTTATTTTCACTATTTTTGTTTGTAGTTTTCCAGTAATTCTAGATACATGTTTGAAATTTTGGGTCTTTTTTTGTTTAAATCGTCTATCTCCTTCGCTTGTAGTCATTTATCATTCAATTAGTGAAGCATAAATTCATTTGATCTCCCGATATTAATATTAATCAAATTAGCAAGCATCTTTTTTTAGAAAGAAAGCCCTTTTCCATTTTAGCAAAATTCTTTCTATTTATACCTACTTTAAGGTATTCATCATTGCAGTACAACTGTTGCAGTAGAATGACAACAGATTCGTGTATAGGGAACTAGATTAGCTTAGCTACCTATCTAATTTATTGTAGAAATTCTGGGATCTGCGATTGGACATGGAAAATAGAAATACTTTTTCTTGGGTAAAGGAACAGATAACTCGATCGATTTCTGTATCGATCATGATATACGTAATAACTCGGACATCTATTTCAAATGCATATCCCATTTTTGCGCAGCAGGGTTATGAAAACCCACGAGAAGCAACTGGACGAATTGTATGTGCCAATTGCCATTTAGCTAGCAAGCCCGTCGATATTGAAGTTCCCCAAGCTGTGCTTCCCGATACTGTATTTGAAGCAGTTCTTCGAATTCCTTATGATATGCAATTGAAACAAGTTCTTGCTAATGGAAAAAAGGGAGGGTTGAATGTAGGTGCTGTTCTTATTTTGCCCGAGGGATTCGAATTAGCGCCGCCCGATCGTATTTCCCCTGAGTTAAAAGAAAAGATAGGAAATCTTGCTTTTCAGAGTTATCGTCCCGATAAAAAAAACATTCTTGTGATAGGCCCTGTTCCCGGTAAGAAATATAGTGAAATTGTCTTTCCCATTCTTTCCCCTGATCCTGCTACGAAGAAAGATGCTCATTTCTTAAAATATCCCATATATGTAGGGGGAAACCGAGGAAGAGGACAGATCTATCCTGATGGTAGCAAGAGTAACAATACAGTCTATAATGCTACGTCAACAGGTATAGTAAGAAAAATACTACGTAAAGAAAAGGGGGGGTATGAAATATCCATAGTTGATGCATCAGATGGACGCCAAGTGATTGATATTATACCTCCCGGACCAGAACTTCTTGTTTCAGAGGGGGAATCCATCAAGCTTGATCAACCATTAACAAGCAATCCTAATGTGGGAGGTTTTGGTCAGGGGGACGCAGAAATCGTGCTTCAGGATCCATTACGTGTCCAAGGCCTTTTGTTCTTCTTCGCATCCGTTATTTTGGCACAAGTTTTTTTGGTTCTCAAAAAGAAACAGTTTGAAAAGGTTCAATTGTACGAAATGAATTTCTAGGTCCCGGGATTTCTTACCATCAAGTTGGTAAAAAGCCTCGATTTATTGGCAATTGCTAGAATTATCTATGATCTATTTTGGAAATCCTTTTTTTGTTTAGACTGCTTTTTGTTTATGAGATGTCTGGAATTCCTTATTTATATCCCATGCAAAAGAAGAGAATCCAAGGCAAAGGCGAGAACAATCAAATTAAAATTTCTTCTTTTTCGGAGGGATTGCAGGTCTTCTTAATCGTCTATTCGGCACAAGAAAAAGCCTTTTTCTTGTGCCGATTCTTCTTGTATCAAAATAAGAATCCTTTTTCTTCCTAATTCGTCAAAGATTACTATTTCTTCTTTATTCGGGTCTGTCTCTTGGACCTCTTTTTCTTTTGCTTAGGTTTAGCCGAGGTAGTGGACAAACAGAGGGGAAGAAAATATGGCGGGGGAAAAATTTCTTGTGATTGTGAGCAAATTGCTTGGCTTGTTTAATTAAGTTCAACTTCAAATTTACAGAAATTTTGCAAAAAAAAAGTAAACTCTTCCATTGAAGGTTTTTTTATTTTTAGGCTAGTTGAATAGTTTTGATTAAGGTTTTATTAGTTTATTACTCGAAACTAAATCAAGGATTTTCAGGATACTTCCTTCGTGGAATAAGATATTGGATCCTCGAGTGATCTCTTTTTCTTGTTGCTTCATAAGAGTGAATCGAATAGATTCAATTCGCGTTATAAGAGTAAAATAAAAATTCCGCGGGTCCTTTCCGCTCTAATCAGATAAAGGGGGGTAAGGACCCGCTAAGCTCCTACTTTTTCATGTTTACAATCTGGTCCCTCCGATTACTATAGAGATGAACCCAATCCAGAATATGAACCATAAAAGAAAACACCTACTAAACCAATCACAGCAATACCAGCTACAGTACCTATCAGCCAAAGAGGAATTCTTCCAGTAGTATCGGCCATTTCCCCTACTTTCCTCCACATTTTATCAATTGGTCATGCTAGAGACAAAAACAGTCATGGGTAGTTATAAGGATGGTATCCTTCCAAATGGGATAAGAGAATTCTTATTAGTCTCTTTCTTTCTCTCAATTGAAGAAGTAATTGGAAAATAAAACAGCAAGTACAAAAATGAGTAATAAACCCCAGTATAGACTGGTACGATTCAATTCAACATTTTGTTCATTCGGGTTTGATTGTGTCATAGTTCTATAGTTGGAATTTGTTTTATCGTTGGATGAACTGCATTGCTGATATTGATCCCAAGAAAAAAACAGTAGGTACAGCTAGTCCGTGAATAGCCAGCCATCGCACTGTAAAAATAGGATAGGTTCGATCTATGGTCATTGAGGGCCTCCTAAAAGGATCTACTAAATTCATCGAGTTGTTCTAAAGAATCAAAACGGTCGGTTATTAACGGAATTCCTTGTCGGCTTTCCGTGAAATACTCGTTTGGCCTAGGACTTCCAAACACGTCATAAGCTAAACCCGTACTGACAAATAACCAACCCGCAATGAATAGGGAAGGTATAGTAATGCTATGAATAACCCAGTATCGAATACTGGTAATAATATCAGCAAAAGAACGTTCTCCCGTGCTTCCAGACATGCTGAA
Source organism: Triticum urartu (assembly GCF_056163025.1). Taxonomy (NCBI): domain Eukaryota; kingdom Viridiplantae; phylum Streptophyta; class Magnoliopsida; order Poales; family Poaceae; genus Triticum; species Triticum urartu. The sequence continues at coordinate 38,825 of NW_028260509.1, forward strand.
CTCCCAAAATTTTTGTACATTCAAAAAAGGAATTGATTCCGTAAAAGATGGGATCGACCAGTAAATAGAAAATTACTGATATTTCATCCTTGTGAGATTGTCAATTTTGTACCAAAGGTGTATTTTGAGTATACCGAATTAGTATAGCTATCCTTCCTATGGCACAGCAATCTGGTTTTGCCTGGTTCCGAAACATAATTACTTTTTTATTTTTTTTTTGTCTATAGGTAAGCTATATGTTATTCAAGGCATCAATAGAAAACCCCATTTTTGTAGGTTCTACTTACTTTTCATTGGCTTCGGAATAATAGAGTAATTCGGAATAGCAGCCAAAATCTTGGGAAAATCTAAGTTAATGATCAATAGGTTTGGATAAATAATTTAGGAAGGATATTCTCATACTGACACAATACAAGGACAAGTATATGTGAAATCTATCCTTTCATAATTCGTAATTCATCCTTGTATTGTTTGTTGGATTAGGTCTAACTTTCTTGACCAAACTGCGAGCGCGGAACTTTACGAGATGAAATAGGGAAAGACAGAAGATAGAATAGAACTTAAAAGGATAATTGAAGTGACTCGTCTTCGAATCTACTTTGGTTGGAGTTCGAAAAAGGAATAAAAATAAAGTAAATTCAAGGAAGAGCTTTCTTTTTTTTTTTTTTTTAACAGCCCCTTGGCAGGTCGTGGAATGCTTTTGTTCTCCTCTTATTCCATATGGAATACAATCAGTTAAAATAAGAAGGAATAGGGGAATATTCGATCGTTCACTCCAAAAAGAGGGTCCTATTGAAAAAGAAATTATCCAAAATAGAAAGAAGTTTTTTTTTTCAAATTCAATTGTTTATTTATCTCTTATTCAAAAATTTCCCTGAAAATTGAATTTCTTTTTTTCATTCAATGGGGTTAGATGATCTAGTTCTTAATATTATTACTTTACTCAATTGACAAATTCCACAACAAATCTCTTGATTCGGAATTAGGGACTCATGTATCATCTGATGAATCCACTTTCTTTTACACTTCTGTATCTTACTCTATCTTGTTTTTTAGTATTATCTAAAATAACTGATGAATTATGAATTTTCCATAACTTAGGTAAATGCTTTACCAACATATGTAGTGTAGTAAAAAAAAATAAATGGAATTTAACTCTTTCATGCTTACTTTAACTAGTTATTTTGGTTTTCTACTGGCTGCTTTAACTATAACCCCAGCTCTATTTATTGGCTTGAACAAGATACGCCTTATTTGAATTGACTGAATAATTATAATTCAGAAAAGAAAAATCTTTCTTTGGGATTCCTGGCATTCTACGACTCTTTTCCAGACTAATTAGGAATTCTTTTCTTGGTCATTGAGATTCGTGGATAATTTAGAGTACTATTTAGGGATAGATCGTACCTCTTTTTTTATCCCCTCGAACAAATCGAAATGATTGAAGTTTTTCTATTTGGAATCGTCTTAGGCCTAATTCCTATTACTTTAGCGGGATTATTCGTGACTGCGTATTTGCAATACAGGCGTGGGGATCAGTTGGATCTTTGATTGAGTCATTTTTTTTTTTTGATTGACCTCCTCCAGACCAGAGAGGAGGTCAAATTGAAATTGGAGTTACAATTCAATTTTGTTAAGTTATTTTACTCTGCTTCGACATAAAATAGATGGAATCACGCTCTGTAGGATTTGAACCTACGACATCGGGTTTTGGAGACCCGCGTTCTACCGAACTGAACTAAGAGCGCTTTCATTCATTCAAAAAGAAAATCTTTTTCTATTCCTAATGTATCTCACGTACGTATAGTCTCCACAAATTCAAGTTATACCCACTTTACTTTAATTGATCTCGTCGCTACTGCCTATAAAGAAGAAAGAAGTAATAGGTAGGGATGACAGGATTTGAACCTGTGACATTTTGTACCCAAAACAAACGCGCTACCAAGCTGCGCTACATCCCTTTTCCAAATTAAATTGTTGTACAATGCCATTGTACACAATTCCTGTCTTCTTTTCCACATCATAATTTTCTTCTTCTTTCTTTCTCTATCTATATATAGAACCCTCGTGTCATTTCTTCTTTTTGGTCTCATATAATTAAGGAATTATATACATATAAAATCCAATATAATTTCGCCTATAAAAGAAGGATTACTTTTCCTTGGTAATATATAGGAAGAAGGGGTCATCTTTTTCTTTTTTAGGGATAGGAAAATTT
>NW_028260510.1:12500-41034 GCF_056163025.1 Triticum urartu
TCCAAGTAAAAACCCCTAGTATATGAAAGAATGAAAAGGTGCTTTCGTTCTTGTGGAATAAGAAGCCCTCGTACCTTAATGAAAGGAAAATCGTAATTTTTCGTTAGGTATTTGACCAAATAGGATCGTCCAGTTCCTACAGAACCTATCACTAAAATACCCGATAGGGCTAAGCGGAACGAAAAGGGTTTTCCATGAGATGGTAAATGAAAACGATTAGTCCCACACGAGGTTTGGGAATAAGTGATTGTCTGATAATGAGCAAGGAATATACGTCTTTCTGCTAAAGAGGATCTATTAAACTCATAATTCATTAGATCCTTGTTATCAATGCCAACTAGGTATCATAAGTAAATGGATCCCGGTTGTTCAATCCTTTGATAACCAAGGTCATTCTTTGCTAAAGAGAAATGATCACTATGAGTCAGACTCAATAGAATTGGATCCATTCCAAATAGCGAGAATTAGGATTCTTGATCCCTCTCAATCTCTCTTTCAATTCGAGGATCCAGAGAGGTGTTTTCATAGTCATCTCCGAATATTTGCCATCTCGGAATATTTTCGATTTCATTTTTCTATGATATGTCTTTCTATATGAAAATTGGTTATTTACGATGTACGATGATCCCTGTTAAGCATCCATGGCTGAATGGTTAAAGCGCCCAACTCATAATTGGTAAATTTGCGGGTTCAATTCCTGCTGGATGCACACGAACGGGAACATTCCATAAGTCTATTGGAACTGGCTCTCTATCCATGGAATCTCATCCATCATCCATACATAACGAATTGGTATGGTATATTCATACCATAACATAAGAACAATAAGAACTCGAATTCTTATCGATACTGGAACTCAGAGCATAGGAGGGAAAGTCGATTTATGGATGGAATCAAATACGCAGTATTTACAGAAAAAAGTCTTCGTTTATTGGGAAAGAATCAATATACTTTTAATGTCGAATCGGGATTCACTAAGACAGAAATAAAGCATTGGGTCGAACTCTTCTTTGGTGTTAAGGTGGTAGCTGTGAATAGCCATCGACTACCTGGAAAAGGTAGAAGAATAGGACCTATTCTGGGCCATACAATGCATTACAGACGTATGATCATTACCCTTCAACCGGGTTATTCTATTCCACTTCTAGATAGAGAAAAAAACTAAAGGAGAATACTTAATAATACGGCGAAACATTTATACAAAACACCTATCCCGAGCACACGCAAGGGAACCGTAGACAGGCAAGTGAAATCCAATCCACGAAATAATTTGATCCATGGACGGCACCGTTGTGGTAAAGGTCGTAATTCCAGAGGAATCATTACCGCAAGGCATAGAGGGGGAGGTCATAAGCGCCTATACCGTAAAATAGATTTTCGACGGAATCAAAAAGACATATCTGGTAGAATCGTAACCATAGAATACGACCCTAATCGAAATGCATACATTTGTCTCATACACTATGGGGATGGTGAGAAGAGATATATTTTACATCCCAGAGGGGCTATAATTGGAGATACTATTGTTTCTGGTACAAAAGTTCCTATATCAATGGGAAATGCCCTACCTTTGAGTGCGGTTTGAACTATTGATTTACGTAATTGGAAGTAACCAATTAGGTTTACGACGAAACCTAGAAATCGATCACTGATCCAATTTGACTACCTCTACGGGATAGACCTCAACAGAAAACTGTTGAGTAACGGCAGCAAGTGATTGAGTTCAGTAGTTCCTCATAGAAAATTATTGGCTCTAGAGATATGGTAATATGGAGAAGACAAAATTGTTTGAAGCACGCACAGAACCGGAAGCGCCCCTTGTTTCAAAGAGAGGAGGACGGGTTATTCACATTTAATTTGATGGTCAGAGGCAAATTGAAAGCTAAGCAGTGGTAATTAAGACCCCCGGGGAAAATAGGGATGTCTCCTACGTTACCCATAATATGTGGAAGTATCGACGTAATTTCATAGAGTCATTCGATCTGAATGCTACATGAAGAACATAAGCCAGATGACGGAACGCAGAGACCTAGGATGTAGAAGATCATAACATGAGCGATTCGGCAGATTTGGATTCCTTTCCTATATATCCACTCATGTGGTACTTCATCATATGATTCATATAAGATCCATCTGTCTAGAGATCGTCATATACATCTAGAAAGCCGTATGCTTTGGAAGAAGCTTGTACAGTTTGGGAAGGGGTTTTTTGAGAGAAAAGAAGAATCTACTTCAACCGATATGCCCTTAGGCACGGCCATGCATAACATAGAAATCACACGTGGAAGGGGTGGGCAATTAGCTAGAGCAGCAGGTGCTGTAGCGAAACTCATTGCAAAAGAGGGTAAATCGGCCACTTTAAGATTACCATCTGGGGAGGTCCGTTTAGTATCCCAAAACTGCTTAGCAACAGTCGGACAAGTGGGTAATGTTGGGGTGAACCAAAAAAGTTTGGGTAGAGCCGGATCTAAGTGTTGGCTAGGTAAACGCCCCGTAGTAAGAGGGGTAGTTATGAACCCTGTGGACCACCCCCATGGGGGCGGTGAAGGGAAAGCTCCCATTGGTAGAAAAAAACCCACAACCCCTTGGGGTTATCCTGCGCTTGGAAGAAGAACTAGGAAAAGGAAAAAATATAGCGATAGTTTTATTCTTCGTCGCCGTAAGTAAATACGTAACTAGGAATATGGAAAATTGCATTTTTGGAATTTGCAATAATGCGATGGGCGAACGACGGGAATTGAACCCGCGCATGGTGGATTCACAATCCACTGCCTTGATCCACTTGGCTACATCCGCCCCTTATCCAGCTAAAGGATTTTTTTCTTTTTTCCATTGATCATTATTCTATTTATTCTGACCTCCGTACTTCGATCGAGATATTGGACATAGAATGCCACTCTTTAAAAAGGAAAAAAGGAGTAATCAGCTGTGACACGAAAAAAAACGAATCCTTTTGTAGCTCATCATTTATTGGCAAAGATAGAAAAGGTCAATATGAAGGAGGAGAAAGAAACAATAGTAACGTGGTCCCGGGCATCTAGCATTCTACCCACAATGGTTGGCCATACAATCGCGATTCATAATGGAAAGGAACATATACCTATTTACATAACAAATCCTATGGTAGGTCGCAAATTGGGGGAATTCGTGCCTACTCGGCATTTCACGAGTTATGAAAATGCAAGAAAGGATACTAAATCTCGTCGTTAACTGAATTCTGAATAGAAAGATTAAGAAGAAAAAAAGATTCAAAATAAAGACAGAAATACCCAATATCTTGCTAGAACAAGATATTGGGTATTTCTGTCTTCAAAAATTCTTATATGTTAGCAGAAAAACCTTATCCATTAATAGATGGAACTTCAACAGCAGCTAAGTCTAGAGGGAAGTTGTGAGCATTACGTTCGTGCATTACTTCCATACCAAGGTTAGCACGGTTGATGATATCAGCCCAAGTATTAATAACGCGACCTTGACTATCAACTACAGATTGGTTGAAATTGAAACCATTTAGGTTGAAAGCCATAGTACTAATACCTAAAGCAGTGAACCAGATTCCTACTACAGGCCAAGCAGCCAAGAAGAAGTGTAAAGAACGAGAGTTGTTGAAACTAGCATATTGGAAGATTAATCGGCCAAAATAACCATGAGCAGCCACAATATTATAAGTTTCTTCCTCTTGACCAAATTTGTAACCCTCATTAGCGGATTCATTTTCAGTAGTTTCCCTGATCAAACTAGAGGTTACCAAGGAACCATGCATAGCACTGAATAGGGAACCGCCGAATACACCAGCTACACCTAACATGTGGAATGGATGCATAAGGATGTTGTGCTCTGCCTGGAATACAATCATAAAGTTGAAAGTACCAGAGATTCCTAAAGGCATACCATCAGAAAAGCTTCCTTGACCAATAGGGTAAATCAAGAAAACAGCAGTAGCAGCTGCAACAGGAGCTGAATATGCAACAGCAATCCAAGGACGCATACCCAGACGGAAACTAAGTTCCCACTCACGACCCATATAACAAGCTACACCAAGTAAGAAGTGTAGAACAATTAGCTCATAAGGACCACCATTGTATAACCACTCATCAACAGATGCAGCTTCCCAAATTGGGTAAAAGTGCAATCCGATCGCCGCAGAAGTAGGGATAATAGCACCAGAGATAATATTGTTTCCATAAAGTAAAGAACCAGAAACAGGCTCACGAATACCATCAATATCTACTGGAGGGGCAGCGATGAAGGCGATAATAAATACAGAAGTTGCGGTCAATAAGGTAGGGATCATCAAAACACCGAACCATCCGATGTAAAGACGATTTTCAGTGCTAGTTATCCAGTTGCAGAAGCGACCCCACAGGCTTGTACTTTCGCGTCTCTCTAAAATTGCAGTCATGGTAAGATCTTGGTTTATTCAAATTGCAAGGACTCCCAAGCACACGTATTAACTAGAATATAGATAATAGAAGGCTTGTTATTTAACAGTATAACATAGACTATATACCAATGTCAACCAAGTCAGCCCAAAGATTAGCTATCCATATAACTAAATTAACCAAACCAATAATTTTGTATTTGTAAATGAAGTGAGTCAAAGTGAAAAACTTTGATGGGTCTTTTCTATATGGGTTGCCCGGGACTCGAACCCGGAACTAGTCGGATGGAGTAGATAATTCTTCCTTGTTACAATAGAGAAAAATCCCTCCCCAAATCGTGCTTGCATTTTTCATTGCACACGACTTTCCCTATGTAGAAATAGCCAATTTCTATTCCAAAGAGGAAGTTCTACTAATTTTTTTAATTAGTAAGTTGATTCACCTACTCTTTATTATAATAAAAAGAACATTTCAGAATGAAAAATAGAAAAGTTTTTTCTTGATCATTTATCAACCCTTTCCTGTTTCTTAATTTCGTCTAATGATTAATTAAGAGGGTTGACCAGGTCATTGATACGTATAATATCCAAATACCAAATACGCTCAGTGTGTGATCCACAGAAAGAAAAAAGAGTTGTTTTGGTGAACATCAAAGAAAAAACTTGCTCTTCTTCCATAAAAAATTCTTCTAAAAATGCCGAACCCAATCGTTGCATAAAAGTTCGTACCGTGCTTTTATGTTTACGAGCTAAAGTTCTAGCACATGAAAGTCGAAGTATATACTTTAGTCGATACAAAGTCCGTTTTTTCGAAGATCCACTATGATAATGAAAAAGATTTCTACATATCCGACCAAATCGATCAAGAATATCCCAATCTGATAAATCTGTCCAAATGGGTTTACTAATAGGATGCCCCGATCCAGTACAAAATTGAGCTTTTGATAAGTATCCTATGAGGAGAGTAGCGGGGACTATGGTATCGAATTTTTTCATTCGAGTATCTATTAGAAATGAATTCTCCAGCATTTGATTCCTTACTAACAAAGAACTTTTTTGTACACTTGAAAGGTACCCCATAAAATCGAAGCAAGAGTTTGCTAATTGGTTTATATGGATTCTTCGCGGCTGAGTCCAAAAACAGAAATAATATTGCCAGAAATTGATAAGGTAGCATTTCCATTTCTTCTTCAAAAAAAAAGTGCCTTTTGATGCAAGAATTGCCTTTCCTTGATATCGAACATAATGCATAAGAGGATCCATAAAGAACCATAGGGTTTTCCGAGAAAAACCAGGGTACATTATCCCAAAATGTTCCATCTTCCTAGAAAAGTGGATTCGTTCCAGAAAAGTTCCAGAAGATGCTAATGGTAAGCAAGAAGATTGTTTACGAAGAAACAACAAAAAAAATTCATATTCTGATACATAAGAGTTATATAGGAATTGAAATAGTCTTTTATTTTCTTTTTGAAAAAAAAAAATGGATTTCATTGAAGTAATAAAACTATTCCAATTCGAATAATAGTTGAGAAAGAATCGCAATAAATGCAAAGATGGAACATCTTGGATACGGTATTGAAGGAGTTGAACCAGGATTTCCAAATGGATAGGATAGGGTATTTCTATATGTGATAGATAATCCAAATGCAAAAATTTGTCTTCTAAAAAGGGAAATATTGAATGAATAGAGCGTAAATTCTGAAACTTTGGTATTTCTTTTTCTTTCAGACAAAAAAATTCCCGTAGCGAGAATGGGATTTCCACAACGATCGCAAACCCTTCAGATAGAATCTGAGAATAAAACTCAGAATAAAAATAATTTTTGTAATCCAATAATCGATCTTGGTTAGGATGATTAACCGAGTTATCCAAAAAATTCTGCTGATACATTCGAATAATTAAACGTTTCACAAGTAGTGAACTAAATTTCTTGTTATTACAACTAACAACTATTTCCACAGGTTCAGAACCATTTAATCCATAATGGTGGGCAAATGCATAAATATATTCCTGAAAGAGAAGTGGGTAGACAAAGTATTGTTGACGAGATTTATGTTTTTCTGAATACCCTTCGAATTTTTCCATTTGTATTTCTACTTGAATCAGAGAGAAGAAGCATTTCTCGGTTTATCGAATGATGATACATAGTGCAATATGGTCAGAACAGGGTGTTGCATTTTTAATACAAACCCTGGAAAGAAAGGGAGTCTAATCCACAGATCTTTTTCTGCTCCTTTTCTACCCAATTAGTTTATGTTTGTTCTAATTAAAAAAAAAGAACAGAACAAGTTTTTTATTTTTGCAGGCCAATCGCTCTTTTGACTTTGGAATACAGCCTCTTTATCAATATACTGCTTCTTTTACACATTCAATCCATAACATCCCTTATTCAATCCATAATCAAGAATAATTAGGATTTCTAAAAAAAAAAAGAAAAAATAAAGGGTCCACTCATAGGAAAACCCAACCTTTCCCCGCATCCGGCACTAATCTATTTTTAACGTCTAATTAGAGCGGGGAATCATTCCAATTAGGAAGTTCAGCTCGTTGCTTTTTATTTTACCAGAATTGGAGCCAGGCTCTATCCATTTATTCATTAGACCCAGAAAATCGTAATTTTGGATTCCATTCAAAAAAGATTGATTTTATTACGACATGCTATTTTTTCCATTCATTACCTTTGAGGATCAGTCGTGGTCTTCTAGACTCTACCAAGAGTCTGGACGAATTTGTTGTTTCATCCAAATGTGTAAAAGATCATAGTCGCACTTAAAAGCCGAGTACTCTACCATTGAGTTAGCAACCCAGATAAAAAAAGGATCTTAGATACGATCGAAATCCAAAAATCAATGGAATTACACCGCGCGCTTCTGTCAAAACATTGAACTAGCAAGACATCAAAAGATTTTTTTTATCGACCATGAAAAACACTCAAATGCCAAAACGAACAGGTCCGGTGAAATTCCACTAAAGTAAAGTTAAAAAAAGAGCGACCCTAATCACGATGGCCAAATTCTCCTTATTTTTAGCGATTTTTATTAACAAAAAATATATATTATAAAAAATATATATTATATTGTATGAGAATACATGCAAGAGGAACACCCTTATCATTTGAGCGAAGTGTAGGCGGAAAAATTGAATATGGAGTGAGGATAAAGAGACCCATCTATCTACAAATTCTATTTGTTCAATAGACCTTTGTCAATGGAAATACAATGGTAAGAAAACAAATTAGATAGAAAAAGTAAATAAAATAGGGGCTTATGTTGGATTGGCACGATATAATATAAATCCAAATAGGATTAAAAAAGAGGTAAATTGTGTCTAAATAATTAGACAACTAGGAATACTAATAATCTTCTCCTATCCTATTTTTTGATTCATTTAGTTCTTCAATTAACTCAAAGTTCTTTCTTTTTCTTTAAAGAATTCTGCCTTCCTTAAAATATCATAAACAGTTCTTGTTGGTTGAGCACCCTTTTCAAGGAAATAGAGAATAGCTGGAACATTTAAACAAGTTTGATTCTTTATCGGATCATAAAAACCTACTTTTTGAAGATCTCTTCCTTCTCTTCGAGATCGAACATCAATTGCAACGATTCGATAGACAGCTTATTGGGATAGATGTAGATAAACAACGCCCCCCCCTAGAAACGTATATGAGGTTTTCTCCTCATACGGCTCGAGAAAATGATTCGAATTTCTGTCGATAATAATAGAAATTAGACTATGACGTGCATTAATTTCCTTACAGAAAAAACAAATTTCATTTATACTCATGACTCAAGTGGGCTAATTTTGCCTGACAAACTTCGAAGGCAAAATCCTTCCAAAATTTTTGAGTCGTCTTTAAACTCTTTTCTTTGTCTCATTTCGAACGAATTGACTTTTATTCCTTATTCTAATCCAACTCTGTTGTTGAGACAATTGAAAATTGTGTTTACTTGTTCTGGAATCCTTTATCTTTGATTTGTGAAATCCTTGGGTTTAGACATTACTTCGGGAATTCCTATTTTTTTCTTTCAAAAGAGTAGCAACATACCCTTTTTTCTTATTTCCTTCGATAAAGCATTTATCTCTTCTATAGAAATCTAATAAGAGGGATTGATTCTGATATACTTTTATTGGACTTTCTTCTTATTTTAACCTTTCGATTTATTTCTATATTAAGGATAGACTGACAAAGTTGGCCTAATTTATTAGTTTTCACTAACCCTAGATTCTTTCCCTTGATAAAAAAAATTCTGTCCTCTCGAGCTCCATCGTGTACTATGTTACTTAAACCCAGCGCAAATTTGGTTCGGAACGAATAGAACAGGCTATGTCGAGCCAAGAGCATTTTCATTACTATGGAAAATGATGGATAGCAAAATCCACAATCGATCATGTCCTTCAAGTCGCACGTTGCTTTCTACCACATCGTTTTAAACGAAGTTTTACCATAACAAACATTCCTCTTTTCATTGCAAAGTGGTATAGAGAATTGATCCAATATGGATGGAATCATGAATAGTCATTGGTTTAGTTTTTTTATACTAATTAAAACTTGCTATCTATGGAGCAATATGGATAAAAGAAAGTAAGTATTTATCCGGGAAGCCTCCGCCAAGATCCAATTTATTTAAACCCATATTAAAATTCTATCATATGAATGAAACATAGTTTGAAAAAGACGACTAAACAAGTTTGCTTAAAACTTATTTATTCTTAAATTTCCACCCTCAACGGATGGCTCGAGATGATCAATCTTGAAGTGAGAAAAGAAGGATTGACTCTTCCTCAATAAATAAACTATCAACCTCCAAAAAAGTTTAATTAATTTAATTACTAGAATTAGAATTCTAGTAGTAATATATTTTTTCAGTACCAAAAACAATTAACTATAATAACTAAATAAACTATTCCAATGAAAAGATTGAAAGTTTTTGGTAGTTATAGAATTCTCGTACTTCTTCAACTCGAATACCAAAAGGAAGAAAAAAATATGACTAAGTGATTTTATAGTAGAGGCATATCCTGAATGTGCTTGATAGATCCCATTTTTTCATGAAAATAAAGATAGTCAATTTGACTGGACTTAAGACTTTATTATGTTTTCTGAGAAAGAATAAGATATCATTATTCTCTTTAATAAACTTTTGTCTCGTACGGAATACTATATGATTTCACCGTTTGTTTCATCAGAAACAATCTGGGACGGAAGGATTCGAACCTCCGAGTAACGGGACCAAAACCCGCTGCCTTACCACTTGGCCACGCCCCATTTCGGGTTTTATGCGACACTAATAAACACTAGTATGTTTATTTGTTATTCGTCAATACCATTTCAATTACATAAAAAAGGAGGGATATTCTCTTGCTAGTATTCTACACATGCGGATAATATAGAATCAAAAAAATGCATTGATCATTACATGGAATTCTATTAAGATATTATATGAAAGTCGAATTTATTCCACTCTCATTTGAGAGTGCGAATACAAGGAGGTATTTTGTGTTTGGGAAAGTCCGAAGAAAAAAGATTTTGAATCTGCCTTTTCCTTCTTTCCCTTAAAAAAATAACTCAAGAAAAATCCAATTATTTACTCTACAAGAATGAAATGCTTGTTATGCCTAATATACTTAGTTTAACCTGTATCTGTTTTAATTCTGTTCTTTATCCTACTAGTTTTTTCTTTGCCAAATTACCCGAAGCTTATGCTATTTTCAATCCAATCGTGGATATTATGCCTGTTATACCTCTATTCTTTTTTCTATTAGCCTTTGTTTGGCAAGCTGCTGTAAGTTTTCGATGAAATCTTTAGTACTCTGTATGCCAAATTGAATGATGTGTTCATTCCAAAAAAATTTTAAAATGGGTAAAAGCCGAGAAGTTTTATATTTTTATATTATGAACCTTCGATTCTAAAATTTAAATTCTTCTACATTGAATGGGTAGCTACAGCAATAAATTTGGATCAGCCTTTCTACTCCCCTGCACCTAGGTTGAGCAGGTACCTAAAGGTACCTACACAATACCTAACCACCTAACCCTATTTTTGCTATTGATAAGAGTGCTTATTATAAAAGAATTCTTGCAATTTTTTTCAAGAATTCTTTTTTGCATTTTTAGGTATAAAAAAAAACCATCCTAGTGGATCCGTGTGGTCAAGGAAAAACTGGTAATCTATTCCTTAAAAAAAAATCTTGGAGATTATGTAATGCTTACTCTCAAACTTTTTGTTTATACAGTAGTGATATTCTTTGTTTCACTCTTTATCTTTGGATTCTTATCTAATGACCCAGGACGGAATCCTGGACGCGAGGAGTAAAAATTCAGTTTTTTTTTTTCTTATTGGATTTGTTTCGTACATTTATCTATGAGAAAATCCGGGGGTCAGAATTCTTTCCAATTCGAAAGTCCCAAATGATCCAAGGGAGCGGAAAGAGAGGGATTCGAACCCTCGGTACAAAAAAATTGTACAACGGATTAGCAATCCGCCGCTTTAGTCCACTCAGCCATCTCTCCACGTTCCAAAGCGAAAGGTTTCCGTGATATGATATAGGCAAGAAATAAGAAATAACGGTTGCAAAAAACCCCTTTTTTTTCTTTCAAAAGTCTATAAAAATTATATTGCCAATTCCATTTTAATTATATTCTTTTTTCTTAATGTTAATAAAAAAAGAAGAAAATTCTTGTTTTTTCTTTCTAAAAATCGATATTGGCCGAGAGACAATCAAATAGATTTTCTCTTTAGCGGGCATTTCCATATAGGACTTGTTATAATTATAATAAAACAAGCAGGTTATATAAAAAAAACGCTTTTTTTGTCGATTATTTATCAAGAAAGCAAAAAGGGTTCTTATCAAATCCACCATAAAATTGGAAAGAAGCATAAAGTAAGTAGACCTGACTCCTTTAATGATGCCTCTATCCGCTATTCTGATATATAAATTCGATGTAGATGAAATTGTATAAGCGAATTTTTTTTATTTCCTTAGACTTAGACCGCGCAAGACAAGAATTTTTCGCTATTTACGATTTCATATTCTTGTTACTAGATGTTCTATAGGAATAAGAAGAAATCGCAACTCCTTTGCGCTACACATAAAATTGGATTTCGAAGGTCCATTTTTTTTTTTCAGAATCCTCTATTATTTTAGTTCTTCCACCCATGCAATAGAGAGGGAATGGGAAAAGAAGGGTTACTTTTATTTGCATTTTTCCCTTAAAAGATAGACTTTGAAATAGGAGTCTTGGAATAATGCTGAATTCAAAGGTTTATTTCTTTCTATAGTATAAGAAAAACAATTTATTTCTATTTCTATAGTATAAGAAAAACAAATAAATAGTATAAGAAAAACAAATCGAATCAAATTCATGGATTTACCACGACCTCGGTTGTGACTGTGACTCCATAGATAAAAATGGGAAATTTCTCTCTTCGAGACCATTGAAAAAGGGCATTGAACGAGAAAGAAATCGTCCACAGATAATAAAACTATCATATGCCTTGGAAAGTGATATGAGGTGCTCGGAAATGGTTGAAGTAATTGAATAGGAGGATCACTATGACTATAGCCCTTGGTAGAATTCCTAAAGAAGAAAATGATCTATTTGATACTATGGATGACTGGTTACGAAGGGACCGTTTCGTTTTTGTAGGATGGTCTGGCCTATTGCTCTTTCCTTGTGCTTATTTCGCTTTAGGGGGTTGGTTTACAGGGACAACTTTTGTAACTTCTTGGTATACCCATGGATTGGCTAGTTCCTATTTGGAAGGTTGTAATTTCTTAACCGCAGCAGTTTCTACCCCTGCCAATAGTTTAGCACACTCTTTGTTGCTACTATGGGGGCCCGAAGCACAAGGAGATTTTACTCGTTGGTGTCAATTAGGCGGTCTATGGACTTTTGTAGCTCTCCACGGGGCTTTTGCACTAATAGGTTTCATGTTACGCCAATTTGAACTTGCTCGGTCTGTTCAATTGCGGCCTTATAATGCAATCTCATTCTCTGGTCCAATTGCTGTTTTTGTTTCTGTATTCCTTATTTATCCACTGGGGCAATCTGGTTGGTTCTTTGCGCCGAGTTTTGGCGTAGCAGCGATATTTCGATTCATCCTTTTCTTCCAAGGATTTCATAATTGGACGTTGAACCCATTTCATATGATGGGAGTTGCCGGAGTATTAGGTGCGGCTCTGCTATGCGCTATTCATGGAGCGACCGTAGAAAACACTCTATTTGAGGACGGTGATGGTGCAAATACCTTCCGTGCTTTTAACCCAACTCAAGCTGAAGAAACTTATTCAATGGTCACTGCTAACCGCTTTTGGTCCCAAATCTTTGGTGTTGCTTTTTCCAATAAACGTTGGTTACATTTCTTTATGCTATTTGTACCCGTCACCGGTTTATGGATGAGTGCTATTGGCGTAGTTGGCTTGGCTCTGAACTTACGTGCCTATGACTTTGTTTCCCAGGAAATCCGTGCAGCGGAAGATCCTGAATTTGAGACTTTCTACACCAAAAATATTCTTTTAAACGAGGGTATTCGTGCGTGGATGGCAGCTCAGGATCAGCCTCATGAAAATCTTATATTCCCTGAGGAGGTTCTACCACGTGGAAACGCTCTTTAATGGAACTTTCGTTTTAGCTGGTCGTGACCAAGAAACCACCGGCTTTGCTTGGTGGGCTGGGAATGCCAGACTTATCAATTTGTCCGGTAAACTGCTTGGAGCTCATGTAGCTCATGCCGGATTAATCGTATTCTGGGCCGGAGCAATGAACCTATTTGAAGTGGCCCATTTCGTACCAGAAAAGCCCATGTATGAACAAGGGTTGATTTTACTTCCACACTTAGCTACTCTAGGTTGGGGAGTAGGGCCAGGGGGGGAAGTTCTAGATACTTTTCCGTACTTTGTATCTGGCGTACTTCACCTAATTTCCTCCGCAGTCTTAGGCTTCGGTGGCATTTATCACGCGCTTCTGGGACCCGAGACTCTTGAGGAATCTTTTCCATTCTTTGGTTATGTCTGGAAAGATAGAAATAAAATGACTACAATTTTGGGTATTCACTTAATTTTGTTAGGTCTAGGTGCTTTTCTTCTAGTACTCAAGGCTCTTTATTTTGGCGGTGTATATGATACCTGGGCCCCTGGGGGGGGAGATGTAAGAAAAATTACCAATTTGACCCTTAGTCCCAGTGTTATATTTGGTTATTTACTAAAATCTCCTTTTGGTGGAGAAGGGTGGATTGTTAGTGTAGATGATTTAGAAGATATAATTGGTGGGCATGTATGGTTGGGTTTTATTTGTGTATTTGGCGGAATTTGGCATATTTTAACCAAACCCTTCGCATGGGCTCGCCGTGCATTTGTATGGTCTGGAGAAGCTTACTTGTCTTATAGTTTAGCTGCTTTATCTGTCTTTGGTTTTATCGCTTGTTGTTTTGTATGGTTCAATAATACAGCTTATCCGAGTGAGTTTTATGGACCCACCGGGCCAGAAGCTTCTCAAGCTCAAGCATTTACTTTTCTAGTTAGAGACCAGCGTCTTGGAGCTAATGTGGGATCCGCTCAAGGACCCACAGGTTTAGGTAAATATCTAATGCGTTCCCCAACTGGGGAGGTTATCTTTGGAGGGGAAACTATGCGTTTTTGGGACCTTCGTGCTCCATGGTTAGAACCTCTAAGGGGCCCCAACGGTTTGGACTTGAGTAGGTTGAAAAAAGACATACAACCTTGGCAAGAACGACGCTCAGCAGAATATATGACCCACGCTCCTTTAGGCTCTTTAAATTCCGTGGGTGGCGTAGCTACCGAGATCAATGCAGTTAATTATGTCTCTCCTAGAAGTTGGTTATCAACTTCTCATTTTGTTCTAGGATTCTTCTTTTTTGTGGGCCATTTATGGCATGCAGGAAGAGCCCGAGCTGCTGCAGCAGGTTTTGAAAAGGGAATCGATCGTGATTTGGAACCTGTTCTTTACATGAACCCTCTTAACTAAGATTTTCTTATTTATACCTGTTCTACTTTTTTTCTGTTCTGGCTCGGTTATTCCATCTAGCCGAGCCATTCATTCCTTTTTATGAAAGAAAGATAAGGGACAGAAAAAAAAAATAAATAAAAATGAAAGAAACAAACGTATTCAATAAGCAAAAGGAGAGAGAGGGATTCGAACCCTCGATAGTTCCTAGAACTATACCGGTTTTCAAGACCGGAGCTATCAACCACTCAGCCATCTCTCCACAGCCTAATCCTTATTTTACTCCTACAAATAGAACATAGCCATATAAAAAATAAAAAGATTTATTAGCCTCTAGAAAGATATCAGATACAAGTTCCTTTTCGATATATCTCTGTATACTGTATACACGGATACAGGATCCGCTATACCCGCTTGTGAAATAAAGAGTAAATAATCTCTTCTCACCCCCATATCCAAATAAAAAAGCGGTTTAAGTAATAAATTTGAATTAAAGAGAAGAATCAATGGATTCATGATTAAACCCCTCCTACTTCTTGTATTTTTTTACAATTTTGGTTTAAGTGAGGGATCAAATATGTAGTCAACTTTATTTGATGGTAGCTTGGAGGATTAGAAATATGACTATTGCTTTCCAATTAGCTGTTTTTGCATTAATTGCGACTTCCTCAGTCTTAGTAATTAGTGTACCCCTTGTATTTGCTTCTCCTGATGGTTGGTCAAATAATAAAAATGTTGTATTTTCCGGTACATCATTATGGATTGGACTAGTCTTTCTCGTAGCTATTCTGAATTCTCTCATTTCTTAAATGAAATTTGGTTAATATTTATTAACCCCATAAAAAAGAAATAATAAAGGCCATTTCTTCTAAAAAATTAGAATAGTGAGACGTATTAAAACGCAATTTGCGTTCCGAATTGCTAGCTCTTCTCTTTCAGTATTATGAAATTCCATTCCCATTAGAATATTCATTGACAGATAATAAAAAAAGGAAAACTCTAATATAATAGAAAATGAAATGAAACGGTCGACCCAGACATAGAAGGTCGACCCAGGCGGATATACGCTATAAAATATATACCGTAGCGAGCGTAGTTCAATGGTAAAATATCTCCTTGCCAAGG
This sequence comes from Triticum urartu, assembly GCF_056163025.1. Taxonomy (NCBI): domain Eukaryota; kingdom Viridiplantae; phylum Streptophyta; class Magnoliopsida; order Poales; family Poaceae; genus Triticum; species Triticum urartu. The sequence continues at coordinate 27,971 of NW_028260510.1, forward strand.
AGAAGATACGGGTTCGATTCCCGCCGCTCGCCCGCTTAATTTATCAAAGTACTATGATAAAAAGTTTAGTCTAGTTAACTGTTTAACTACTTATATTAAATTAAGTATTAATTAGGTGTTAGTCTAGTGCCGTATCCCTTACTATCTTACCCTTCCTTTGCATCCCACTCAAAAAAAGAGGGCGCTCCAGAGGCAGAAATAGAACTCGCCAACAGAGCTCCAAAAATTGGGTATTAACTGAGACAAACAACGGGCAAACTTTTTTTAAAGGGAAGGGAGAGGTAGACTGTCCCTTTCGTTTCATTTTTATTTTCTGCAGGGTAGGGAGAGGCCTTGCGCCTTCTTTTTTTGAAGGCAAGTGACTTCGCAAACTGCTCAATTTTGCCCTCTAGGGCCGGGAACTAATGAATAAAAAAGGGTTGGATACGCCCCTCTACCATACATATCTAGAGAAATAGAATAGTCCTTTTATACAGACTGCTAAGTGCGGAGACGGGAATCGAACCCGTGACCTCAAGGTTATGAGCCTCGTGAGCTACCAAACTGCTCTACTCCGCTCTGGAGTACCAGAAACTGGTGGACAAAAAAGGCTTGAATACAAGCCTCTAACATGTCTAGACAAATAGAATACTCCTTTTATACAGAATGGAGCGGGTAGCGGGAATCGAACCCGCATCGTTAGCTTGGAAGGCTAGGGGTTATAGTCGACGTTGGTTGATTATTTTTAACGTCTCTAATTCAAAACCGAACATGAAATTTTGATTTCATTCGGCTCCTTTATGGATATTCTCACCACTTAACATCTATGTCAGCTTTTCTATTTGAATGGAACCAAAGCTCTCCGCTTTCTAGATGATCCTTATAGAGTAGGAGATAGAAATTCTATCTAAATTCATCTAATCTACTTACTTCGTTCCCTAATTTCATTCAAGAGATCCTGAGGAAAAGAATTGGGTTTCCACCGAGCTGAAACAATATGCGGATGGTTCTAGTAAACCAAAACTATCGTTTTTTAGCTATTTGGCTTCCTTATTCCTTATTTTAAGAAGATTTAGTTACGATTGGAAATCAACTTTTTTGTATCTTCATCCATAGATCCTTTACTCATATTTTCAAAATTGGAATACTTAATCCAATGCAAAATTATGCTTCGCGACTCTGTACTCATAATCCTATTTTTATTTTGGATGCAATTTAAATTAGTCTTTGGATACAAATCGCCAGAATGTATATTCTTCCTCAATATGCTATTGAGAGGAAAAGGATTTAATCCTTTATAAGAACTAAAGTTTTCATCGGAATATAAAAATAAAAAACTTAAGGATGCCTTAAGTATATCATTTCAAATTCAGTTATTAATAGAACGAATCACACTTTTACCACTAAACTATACCCGCTACATTGTAGATTATGGTATAAATGGTACCCTTTGTCAAGGATAGCCATTTGACAAGAAGGCTAATTCCCCCTTATTGAATCAGATGGAGAAGGTTCATGACACTGAGCCGTTGGTACTTCTACTTCGATCGCTCGCCTTTACTTTAGGATTTAGATAGCCCCTCTGGTCTGTAAAAAAAATCTTTTCTTACCATGCTAATAGCGCCTGAACCAAATGTATTTATTTTGATTAGGATCCTATTCTACGGTTACGACTACAATAATAATTATTTACTTTGCAAGGACGTAAGTGTGTCAGACTGCTAAATTGTTTTATTATTCCTACAATATAAACTAGGGGATATAGGGGGTAACACTGTCCCTATAAATTCCTTTTTTCCTTTTCTTTTTTGTCCAGAATTGAACAAAAAAGAAATTATGGAAGATGTTTTCTTCCCCCATTAAGTCCGAGCCATAGAGTAAGAGTGAGATGAGTTTTCCAAATTCATCATAGACTTTCCCTATGGCTTGATAGAAGTAAGCAGCAAAGAGTCGTAACTTAAAGAAAAAAACGGACAGGGCCGACAGATTTACCTGATGTAAAGAAGATCCTAAAAGTCTCTGATTAGTCGACTCTCTCCATTTAACACTTTCCTCTCTCTCCTTTTTTCCACTGACTCAATTCTAGTTTATTAGATTCTTGTTTAAAAGAATGCAAAAAGTTCAATAGAACTAAGAACACATAAAAAATAGCATAGAGGATCAAGGCCATTACCAAAAGTTCCTCCCAAGGATCCTATATCCTATTGGGTATCTGTTCCCCGCCTTTTCCCGCTAGGATCGGAAATCTTATATTTTCCATATCCATATACCGTTGAATCCTTGGGGTTCCAGAATCCGCCTATTTTACTAGTCTTCGGAAACGGAAAACCCTGAACCAAGAAGAGTTGGATATGTTATGTAGGGTATGTTTTTTTTTATTAATTTTATTTTGAGCTCTCAAGATATCGATATATACATATACAATCTCTACATAATGTCTCTCTCTCTATCTCTATATATTATATATATAATATGTACATTATGCAGTAGACCCATAATGGGAAATCCAAGTGGCTAATTTTTGAATTAAATAAAAAGCCCTTTTAACTCAGTGGTAGAGTAATGCCATGGTAAGGCATAAGTCATCGGTTCAAATCCGATAAAGGGCTTTTTAAATTAGTGGTAGAGTAATCTCGTGCTAAGACGTAAGTCGTTGGTTCGAATCTGATAGAGTACTTTTCTACTAAATTGATTCACTTTTTTTCTTTGTTTTTGAAACTTTCTCTATATTTTTAGAGAATTTTATGACTTAGTGCGGGATGGATGCATTTTTGGTATGAACACTAAATGAAGCACGGAGAATTAATCTATAACGATCAACTAAAAAAAATCCTAGATGAAAACATAACAGAAAAGTTGGAAAAACTCTTTGCTTTGGATCTATTTATACTTTTCGAGTATATTGACAATTCCAAAAAACTGCTCATACTATGATTATAGTATAATCACGAGCGGTTGTATATGGCCCTATCGTCTAGTGATGCCCCTATCGTCTAGTGGTTCAGGACATCTCTCTTTCAAGGAGGCAGCGGGGATTCGACTTCCCCTGGGGGTAGGGAGTATTATGAAAGGAGGTTAATCATAGATTAGCAAAAACCCTAGAATAAATTCTTCCTGGGTCGATGCCCGAGTGGTTAATGGGGACGGACTGTAAATTCGTTGACAATGTCTACGCTGGTTCAAATCCAGCTCGGCCCAAACCAAAAATCTAGGGCTTCGTGAGTATGAACTAAATCCTTTTGTTTTTCTTCCATAAAATAAAATGTCTGATCTATAGAAATAAAAGATAAAGAAAAAAGGGAAATTTTTTTTTCTAATCCATATCTCTCTCATTCCTTTCTTACAAACAAAAGAGTTTTTCTTATTGAAGGCTGGATTATTATCCATTTTTAGTGATAAAAAATCACGACATACTAGTTATGTCACTCTCACTATACCCACGTATAATATAATATGTGGGTATGTAGTATATGATTCGTCTATTTCTTAGAGTACGAAAGACGAATCGAATCTTCTTATGGTTCTATTTAAGAATGGGTATGCCATACACCCCGCGGGGATTGTAGTTCAATTGGTCAGAGCACCGCCCTGTCAAGGCGGAAGCTGCGGGTTCGAGCCCCGTCAGTCCCGAACTAGGGTTCAATGAATGGAGAAATTGATATTTCCTTTTTCCATGAAAAAAAGGGGCAGGGAGCAAGATCAAATACCCACAGGGCACCCTTACTTCACTTTTTTATTTTGCATCTCTCATTAAAGAGGGAGGGAGGGCATATAGGAATTTTTTTTTCACTACTCCCAATCGATAAAGAAAGACACACATACGATATGTGGATTAGTAGAATTTAGGATATTATATTACTCTATCTTTCTTTATGATGATACCATCCTCATCTTAATTTCCTATTCCACTCTTATGGAATAGAGTACCGGTATTTTACCGGAATCCATACATAAATCGTATTCCCTTTTTATTTCAGACCTCTTTTCCCCATCTCACTTCTACTGCTTATTTGGATGTCTATGTGACCCATAGAAAGTGAAAGTTGGTCATATAATACATACATAATTGTATGTATAACTATAAGAAAAAGGAAGGGAAATTGTATAAGATTAAGAAAGTATAAGATTAAGAAAGCTCGTGGGTTAGAGATATAGAAAAGAAAAAGTAGAAAAGGATTAAAAAAGAGGGAATTCCTAATCCAATCAAAAAACCCATTTTGGTCTTAGTGTGGATAGAGGATCTTCCTATGTTATACTATATAACTCTCATCCGTGAAATATAACTCTCATCCATGAATTGATTTGATAGATCCGATATTCATAATATTGAATTGATTCAGTATTATCAGAATGCAAGCCCTACCCTTGAATTTACAAGATACCCCTTTTTCCTCTCCATGGGATTACATCCCGAGTTATTGTGAAAATAAAAAATAAAGAGGTTATGGAAGTCAATATTCTCGCATTTATTGCTACTGCACTGTTCATTCTAGTTCCTACTTCTTTTTTACTTATTATTTATGTAAAAACAGTCAGCCAAAATAATTAATTGGAATTCCAATTAATCATTGAAGAAATTAAAAAGGGATTAAATAAAAAAAATCCAAGTCTTAAATGAAAGGATCTGGTTGGAATCTTAAAGTGTGGTAGAAAGAACTACATATAGTTTTTTCTACGACACTTTAGATTCTTTCTATTATATTATCTTTGAATCTACATAGAATAGATTAGTAGATTGAAATAGTTAAGTAGTCTAATTCAATTTCTTTTTTCATTGCATCCACTTAATTTCAATCAGGTCAAAATAAAAAAATCTAAGACAATTCTTGACCAAAGAATCCATGGAAGGAAAGAAAAATAATATGAAGAATAGACTATAGTAAAAAGTAAAAGGAAATGGAAAATGTGTGATATGCCGTGAATAGTTCCGTGGAAGAAAGTCTAATTTTCTTATGTATAGAACTTTTTTTAACCATTCGTCATTTCTAGTAGAAATTCTGAATTGGTATAATGGCTCTTTCTTACATTACAACTTACAATACAAGAGTTTCTTACAGGAGTGAAACAAAACTAAAGAAAAAGATTAAAGAATAACGTTTGACAAAATGATTAATGCAAAATGATCCATTAAAGAAAAGAATTGATACAACAATTTGATTACTTAATCAATTAGTAGTATCCCTAGAGTCCACTCCTTCCCCATACTACTAGTGAAAGAGAAAATGTAAAGACTACCATTAAAGCAGCCCAAGCGAGACTTACTATATCCATCTAAATTATGTCTCCTATTTCTATGAAGGGATTATTCTACTATTGATCAATAATCATAGTGGAATCAAGGGTACAGAGTCAAAAAGGGATTCCGCCCTAAGGCCATGGATCAATCAGTTCAAGGAATTTACTCCTAACAAATTCTTATAGGAATTCTGGTAGAATTAGAGAGCATTAAAAATACGAGATACTATAGCCCTTTTTTCCTTAAAAAAGAAAGAGTACGGGAATGATGTCCTGAATAGAAGAAGCGGGAATAGGAAGATTTTTTATTCCTTTTGTTACTCTTTTTTTTTTTTTTAAGCAAAGGACGCCCGAATATACCATAAAATTATCGATAGATAAATATTTATTGGATACCTACCTTACCTAATGTTTATTTTTGACCTAAACCCTGCAGCCTTGCTTTGTATCATTCTATGAAAGAATGAAGAGATTTTATCCATAATACAACTCCTAAATTGATTTTTGATCGACCTATTTAATCTGATTCTCGTTAGAATTAAGTAGTCCTTACTTTAGTGTATGTAGGTAACATAAGATGTACGATAAAAAAATGTATAATAATTAGTAAGTCTTGATATTCTTTCGTGGAGTCCCTTCTTGAATCTTAGATTGAAAAAAAAAAAGAATGCCCCTTAGGGACCTTTCTTTGGATACCAAGATTTCTGACATCTTATCCTCGTATTTTAAAATTATCAAATCGAATCTCAATTAAGAACCAATTCAAATTCATATAATAAAAGAATAAGGAAACACTACCTCACCCCTATTGATAACCATTTTGGCCACTACCGTCAAAACAAACCCTAACCCTAGTTTGAGGATAGAACTATGGTATGGTTTCTCTAAACCCAGTATCGGCAGGCCCAGTTACTCTCTTGCCCGAACTTATGCGAAGTAAAAATTTATCGAATTCGATCAGCACTATAAAAAAAACCTAAGTATTTTATTGATCAGGCGGCACCCAGATTTGAACTGGGGATAAAGGATTTGCAGTCCCCTGCCTTACCGCTTGGCCATGCCGCCAAAAAATCCGATCAAAAATCTAGAAAACAGCAAGTATTCATCCACGTTTTCTTACGAAAAGCCCCTTTTATTTTGAATATAATTCTACTTACTTTTTTCCAATCTTTTTCAAAAAATCTATTCCTGCTTTTTTTGATCCAGTTTCTATTATTCTCCTCGATAGATTCTATCTTAAAACATACATTGTTAACACAATAAAACTTCCCATTTCTTTCTATTGAGATGAAAAAGAAGAAAAAGTGGATTTCTATTCACAGGCTGCAAAATTCAGAATAAATTGGAACCGTTAACTAGAATTCTCTTTTTTTTATTGCAGTAGTGAACTACTCTTAAATCGGTATTATCTCCCCCCCCTTCAATGGCATAATAAAATATTATGGCTTTATGCTTAATCCGTGTATAGGTAAACTTTAGGTCCGAACAGCATTATTATCCAAAGATCCCCTTTATGTACATATCTCTATGGGGAATCATGCTTTAATTTTTCAAAGTATTAAATTAAATATCTTGAATAAAAAAAGGAAATTTGCTCTGATATAGAGTATAACCTGACTATCTTGGCGTACCCAAGTGAAATTACGATAAAAGAAAAGCATGGATATGGGGAGAGGTGGATAACTAGATTGGCATGTACTTAAAAAAGGGACTTACTTTATTTTAGAATTCCACAATGAAATACTGAATTTTCTAGCAATTATACTACTCCGATCCGAAATAAAAAAGAACCCTCAAATTATTTTGAGAAATTAAAGTAAGCACGCTATTCTAAATCGAAGTAAAGTCAAACTTTCTAGTATATTATATTACGGCTTTATTACATTCATAGAAAGGAGATAAAATGAGAAATCTTTGCCATCCAATCTGATTAGAATATCATAACATAAAGTATAAGTGGCAGAATTTTTTTTGTAGGAATGTTTTATCAATTCATTTTCATTTCATTTGTACCCCTGGCAAACTCGAACTTTCGTCCAAATGGTCTCTATTCATATGTATGAAATACATATATGAAATACGTATGTGGAGTTCCCTAGAATTTCATGTGATTCAGTAAACAGAATATAGATTCCATGATTGCTAGATCGATCCATAGGGATTGATGAAGAGTGAGCTGATAATGGAATTTTTCTTTGATAAACAGGAAACTTAAGATTAAGATGCTCCGGAATGGAAACGAGGGAATGTCCACAATACCCGGATTTAGTCAGATCCAATTCGAGGGATTTTGTAGGTTCATTAATCAAGCCTTGGCAGAAGAACTTGACAAGTTTCCAACAATTAAAGATCCAGATCACGAAATTGCATTTCAATTATTTGCGAAAGGATATCAACTGCTAGAACCCTCGATAAAAGAAAGAGATGCTGTGTATGAATCACTCACCTATTCTTCCGAATTATATGTATCTGCGAGATTAATTTTTGGTTTCGATGTGCAAAAGCAAACCATTTCTATCGGAAACATTCCTATAATGAATTCCTTAGGAACCTTTATTATAAATGGAATATACCGAATTGTGATCAATCAAATATTGCTAAGTCCTGGTATTTACTACCGCTCGGAATTAGATCATAAGGGAATTTCTATCTACACTGGCACTATAATATCAGATTGGGGGGGGAGATCGGAATTAGCAATTGATAAAAAAGAAAGGATATGGGCTCGCGTGAGTAGAAAACAAAAGATATCTATTCTAGTTCTATCATCAGCTATGGGTTCGAATCTAAGAGAAATTCTGGATAATGTTTCCTACCCTGAAATTTTCTTGTCTTTCCCGAATGCTAAAGAGAAGAAGAGGATTGAGTCAAAAGAAAAAGCTATTTTGGAGTTTTATCAACAATTTGCTTGTGTAGGTGGGGACCTGGTATTTTCGGAGTCCTTATGCGAGGAATTACAAAAGAAATTTTTTCAACAAAAATGTGAATTAGGAAGGATTGGTCGACGAAATATGAATCGGAGACTTAATCTTGATATTCCTCAGAACAATACATTCTTGTTACCACGAGATGTATTGGCCGCTACGGATCATTTGATTGGAATGAAATTTGGAACGGGTATACTTGACGATGACGATATGAATCACTTGAAAAATAAACGTATTCGTTCGGTTGCGGATCTGTTACAAGATCAATTCGGATTGGCTCTTGGTCGTTTACAACATGCAGTTCAAAAAACTATTCGTAGAGTATTCATACGTCAATCGAAACCGACTCCCCAAACTTTGGTAACTCCAACTTCAACTTCAATTTTATTAATAACTACTTATGAGACCTTTTTTGGCACATACCCGTTATCTCAAGTTTTTGATCAAACGAATCCATTGACACAAACTGTTCATGGGCGAAAAGTGAGTTGTTTAGGTCCTGGAGGGTTGACGGGGAGAACCGCAAGTTTTCGGAGCCGAGATATTCATCCGAGTCACTATGGGCGTATTTGTCCAATTGACACGTCTGAAGGAATCAATGTTGGACTTACTGGATCCTTAACAATTCATGCGAGAATTGATCACTTGTGGGGATCCATAGAGAGTCCGTTTTATGAAATATCTGCTGAGAAAGCAAAAGAAAAAAAAGAGAGACAGGTGGTTTATCTATCACCAAATAGAGATGAATATTATATGATAGCAGCAGGAAATTCTTTGTCCTTGAATCAAGGTATTCAGGAAGAACAGGTTGTTCCGGCTAGATACCGTCAAGAATTCTTGACTATTGCATGGGAACAGATTCATGTTAGAAGTATTTTTCCTTTCCAATATTTTTCTATTGGGGGTTCTCTCATTCCTTTTATTGAGCACAATGATGCGAATCGGGCTTTAATGAGTTCTAATATGCAGCGCCAAGCAGTTCCGCTTTCTCGGTCCGAGAAATGCATTGTTGGAACTGGATTGGAACGCCAAACAGCTCTAGATTCGAGGGTTTCCATTATAGCCGAACGCGAGGGAAAGATCATTTCTACTGATAGTCATAAGATACTTTTATCAAGTAGTGGGAAGACTATAAGTATTCCTTTAGTTAACCACCGTCGCTCTAACAAAAATACTTGTATGCACCAAAAACCCCGGGTTCCACGGGGTAAATCCATTAAAAAAGGACAAATTTTAGCAGAAGGAGCTGCTACAATTGGGGGCGAACTTGCTTTAGGAAAAAACGTATTAGTAGCTTATATGCCATGGGAAGGTTACAATTTTGAAGACGCAGTACTAATTAGCGAACGTTTGGTATATGAAGATATTTATACCTCTTTTCACATCCGGAAATATGAAATTCAGACGGATACGACAAGCCAGGGCTCCGCTGAAAAAATCACTAAAGAAATACCACATCTAGAAGAACATTTACTCCGCAATTTGGACAGAAATGGAGTTGTTAGGTTGGGATCCTGGGTAGAAACTGGTGATATTTTAGTAGGTAAATTAACGCCTCAGATAGCGAGCGAATCATCTTATATCGCGGAAGCTGGATTATTACGGGCCATATTTGGCCTTGAGGTTTCCACTTCAAAAGAAACTTCTCTGAAATTACCTATAGGTGGAAGAGGGCGCGTTATCGATGTGAAATGGATCCAAAGGGACCCGCTCGACATAATGGTTCGTGTATATATTTTACAGAAACGTGAAATCAAAGTTGGGGATAAAGTAGCCGGAAGACATGGGAATAAAGGGATCATTTCCAAAATTTTGCCTAGGCAAGATATGCCCTATTTGCAAGATGGAACACCCGTTGATATGGTCTTCAATCCCTTAGGAGTACCCTCCCGAATGAATGTGGGACAAATATTTGAAAGCTCGCTCGGATTAGCGGGGGATCTGCTAAAGAAACATTATAGAATAGCACCCTTTGATGAGAGATATGAGCAAGAGGCTTCAAGAAAACTTGTGTTTTCAGAATTATATGAAGCCAGTAAAGAAACAAAAAATCCATGGGTATTTGAACCCGAGTACCCGGGAAAAAGCAGAATATTTGATGGAAGAACAGGCGACCCCTTTGAGCAACCTGTTCTAATAGGGAAGTCCTATATCTTAAAATTAATTCATCAAGTTGATGAGAAAATTCATGGGCGTTCTACTGGGCCCTACTCACTTGTTACACAACAACCGGTTAGAGGAAGAGCCAAGCAAGGGGGACAACGAGTAGGAGAAATGGAAGTTTGGGCTTTAGAAGGATTTGGTGTTGCTCATATTTTACAAGAGATACTTACTTATAAATCTGACCATCTTATAGCTCGCCAAGAAATACTTAATGCTACGATCTGGGGAAAAAGAATACCTAATCATGAGGATCCTCCAGAATCTTTTCGAGTGCTCGTTCGAGAACTACGATCTTTGGCTCTAGAACTGAATCATTTCCTTGTATCTGAAAAGAACTTCCAGGTTAATAGGGAGGAAGTTTGATCGGAATAAATATAAATTCTTTTCTTATTTCTATTTTATGATTGACCAATATAAACATCAACAACTTCAAATTGGACTCGTTTCCCCTCAACAAATAAAGGCTTGGGCTAACAAAAACCTACCTAATGGAGAAGTCGTTGGCGAAGTCACAAGGCCCTCTACTTTTCATTATAAAACCGATAAACCAGAAAAAGATGGATTGTTTTGCGAAAGAATCTTTGGACCCATAAAAAGCGGGATTTGCGCTTGTGGCAATTCTCGAGCGAGCGGAGCTGAAAACGAAGACGAAAGATTTTGCCAAAAATGCGGGGTCGAATTTGTGGATTCTCGGATACGAAGATATCAAATGGGATACATCAAACTCGCATGTCCCGTGACTCATGTGTGGTATTTGAAAGGTCTTCCTAGTTATATCGCGAATCTTTTAGATAAACCTCTTAAGAAGTTGGAGGGCCTAGTATACGGCGATTTCTCTTTTGCTAGGCCCAGCACTAAAAAACCCACTTTTTTACGATTACGAGGTTTATTCGAAGAGGAAATTGCATCCTGTAACCACAGCATTTCTCCCTTTTTTTCTACCCCAGGCTTTGCAACATTTCGAAATCGGGAAATTGCGACAGGAGCAGGTGCTATTAGAGAACAATTAGCAGATTTGGATTTGCGAATTATTATAGAGAATTCTTTGGTCGAATGGAAGGAATTAGAAGACGAGGGGTATAGTGGAGATGAGTGGGAAGATAGAAAAAGACGAATAAGAAAAGTTTTTTTGATTAGACGCATGCAATTGGCGAAACATTTTATTCAAACAAATGTAGAACCAGAATGGATGGTTTTGTGCTTATTACCGGTTCTTCCTCCCGAATTGAGACCTATTGTTTATAGGTCTGGAGATAAAGTAGTGACTTCAGACATTAATGAACTTTATAAGAGAGTTATCCGTCGGAACAACAATCTTGCCTATCTATTAAAAAGAAGTGAATTAGCGCCAGCAGATTTAGTAATGTGCCAGGAAAAATTGGTACAAGAAGCCGTGGATACACTTCTTGATAGTGGGTCCCGCGGGCAACCGACGAGGGATGGTCACAATAAAGTATACAAATCACTTTCAGATGTAATTGAAGGTAAAGAGGGAAGGTTTCGCGAGACTCTGCTTGGGAAACGGGTCGATTACTCGGGGCGTTCTGTCATTGTTGTGGGTCCTTCGCTTTCATTACATCAATGTGGATTACCTCTAGAGATAGCAATAAAGCTTTTTCAGCTATTTGTAATTCGCGATTTAATCACGAAACGCGCCACTTCTAATGTAAGGATTGCTAAAAGGAAAATTTGGGAAAAAGAACCCATTGTATGGGAAATACTTCAAGAAGTTATGCGGGGACATCCTGTACTGTTAAATAGAGCACCTACCCTGCATAGATTAGGCATACAGGCCTTTCAACCCACTTTAGTAGAGGGGCGTACTATTTCTTTACACCCATTAGTGTGTAAGGGTTTCAATGCGGACTTTGATGGAGATCAAATGGCTGTTCATCTACCTTTATCCTTGGAAGCTCAGGCAGAAGCCCGTTTACTTATGTTTTCTCATATGAATCTCTTATCTCCCGCTATTGGGGATCCTATTTGCGTACCAACCCAAGACATGCTTATCGGGCTTTATGTATTAACGATTGGAAAGCGTCGAGGTATTTGTGCAAATAGATATAATAGTTGCAGAAACTACCCAAATCTAAAAGTAAATTACAATAATAATAATAATTTTAAATATAGGAAAGATAAAGAACCCCATTTTTCTAGTTCTTATGATGCACTGGGAGCTTATAGACAAAAACTAATCAGTTTAGATAGTCCCTTGTGGCTACGATGGAACCTGGATCAACGCGTCATTGGGTCAAGAGAAGTTCCGATTGAAGTTCAATATGAATCTTTGGGGACTTATCATGAGATTTATGCCCACTATCTAATAATGGGAAATAGAAAAAAAGAAATTCGTTCGATATACATTCGAACCACTCTTGGTCATATTTCTTTTTATAGAGAAATAGAGGAAGCCATACAAGGATTTAGTCAGGCCTATTCATACACTACCTAAACAAGAAAGTTAGATTCGGCGATGCCCCTCCCCTTTCGGGGGGCATTCCGATTTCCCTAGTATCATCATTATTTGCCACGCGAATCCAGATTGAGATTGAGGCAATTAAGTTAATTAAATTTTCGAATCACTGACTCAGGCCCATTGTCGAATCCTACTCAGCAATTGTCGAATCCTACTCAGCCGAAAAGGGGGTACTTATGTATGGCGGAACGGGCCAATCTGGTCTTTCATAATAAAGAGATAGACGGAACTGGTATGAAACGACTTATTAGCAGATTAATAGATCATTTTGGAATGGGATATAC